>NC_140002.1:23043141-23190441 GCF_964263955.1 Coregonus lavaretus
ATGTCGGAGTCTAACCTATAGCCTACCATATTTAGGAATTTAGAGACCTAGAGTCGATGTCTGCGCCCCAGCGGAAATCAAATTAGCAAAATAAATTTTAAAAACGTAAAAATCTGTCAGTTTAAGCTAGAGATATGTTTTTTTGCATTGGATGCGTCTCAATCCACCGCATCTGCCAATGTCACACTTCCGCATCTGCAGTGAAAGGGGACAGAGCTAGAGCAGTGTTTTTCAGACCATGAGACAAACCCCCAAAATCTGTCTTCTCACAAAATTGTCTGTAGAGTCCAAACAGTTTGGGCTACACACTAATATGAGACTCTCACAAACACGTACATGTCAGTTGTTTTGCTCTAGGACGCCCACAGCCCTCACAAGACTCGTCTGAAGGTCCCCCGGTACCAGTTGAAAAAGTTAATGGCAGTACAGTATATATGGAGACTGTTTAATGTAAAAAATAAGGGGTTAAATAAAAAACTAAAAAACTAACAACACATTGTTTTTTACTAATGTTTCCTGATCTTTCTTATATCTCTTAGATATAGGACAGACACTTCAGAACAAACTTCCTTTAGATTTTTTTGGGGGACTATCTGTTGTTCCATGTAGTGAATCTGTTATTCAATGCGTTTGTATGGGCTAATAGCAGTAAAAATCAAATAATTTGTATATATATATTTTTTGATACTTCAAGGCGTCTTAAAATTCTAAATCAAATAGCTAAATGATCCTTGTAGCTTAGTAGAACCCCCCCCCCCCTCCTCCCCCTGCTTATACAGTGCTGTGCTGTGCTTCTCCGCCAATATAGTCTAGTCTACAGGCTATTTAATTGAGACCACACATACATGCACACTTGATCTCGCACGCCCAACAAAAGAGAAGAAATGTAGGCCACTGAAAGTACAGTCAATCAGCAAGAATTAGGCTATTAGAGTTTGTAAATATTGCAACAGAGGTGCTTTTAATACAATAGATAACAAATAGCCTACAAAACAAAGACAAACGTTTTGAAATAATCTGTCATATATTTGATAGGACCGGACAATTTGCAGGCAGACACAAATAAATGTGTTATCAATATTTATTTCCAGTCAATGTCGGAGCCAAAACTATAGCCTACCATATTTTGGAAGTACATTTTCATGGAAAGACAACTGTGCGTGCTTCTCCACCCATGCATATAGCCTACACTACAGACTATTTAATTGAGACCACGAATAGGCGCATTTGATTTTGCACGCCGCCCAACACAAGAAAGGAGAGGTAGGCTACTGAACTTTAAGAAAAATTATCCTATGACAGTTTGTGAATAGTGCGCCAAAGAGGTGTTTTTAATACAATAGATAACACATACAAAACAGAAAGAAAACTGTTCGGAATAATCTGCAGGACCCAAAAATATTTTCATCCCAAAATTGTCTGTCTGACCACCCGCTCCCGCCCGCAGCACGCTGCAATGCTCTCTGTCGGGGCTGCAGGATGCCTGTGGGAATGCATCTCTCTACACTTAAAGGACCAGTGCAGTCAAAAAACTTGATCTTCCTGTGTTTTATACTGTGTATATTTCCACACTATGAGGTTGGAATAATACTGTGAAATTGTGAAAATGATGATTATGCCCTTTTAGTATAAGAGCTGTTTGAAAAGACCGCCTGAAATTTCAGCCTGTTTTGGTGGGATGGAGTTTTGGCCTGCCTGCTGACATCACCAGGCGGTAAATTAGTTAATAGACCAATAAGAAAAAGAGTTCCAAACCTCTCTGCCAACAGCTAGTTTTCAGTTTTCCCCTCCCCACTAAGACCATTCCAGACAGTCCTAGCAAAATTATTGCTTGAGAAATTGCTCTTTGCTAAGAAGCTATTTTTGTTTGCTTTTGACAATTTTAATTGAAAACAATCACAGTAAGGTACTAAAATGTTACCCAGAAATGATTTGATATTGCGATAAAAACAGCTGCATTGGACCTTTAAGTCCTGACTCCTGAACCCCACCTTGTCCAGAGTCAGCATGTAGAAGTTACAGATGTCGTTATCCTGGGCGTGTTTGATCCTGGCCCGACACTCCTCCTCATCGATCACCTCTCCTACGTACTCATTCACAAACTCCCCCTGAGAACACACAACCATGACAGTCAGAAGGAGAGATACAGTGGAACACTCATTCTAATACTAATCATCAGGGGTGAAAGTAAGGTGGTACGGTCCGGTACGGCGTCCCCGGCAAAATAAATAGTGGGGGTACGCTGTAACGGTAAAATGTGAGCCTATCACAATTAATACAACAGTCCCAGAAAACGATAGGCTATTACAACATGATTTAACATTACTGTATGTCAGCCGCATGACAAATTCGCGAATTGACTGTATATGCTCCAAATTGCGTTGTGGTTCGAGGAGAACACTTACATTTTGTCACACCCTGGTGCTGGGACTCATTATTGTTTATCCAGGGTGTGTGCAGTCTATGTGTTTATGTTCTAGGTTGGGTGTCTAGGTTGTTGTTTTTCTAGGTTTGTTCAATGACTCCCAATCGGAGGTAACGAGTGTCAGCTGTTCGGCTCGTTATCTCTGATTGGGAGCCATATTTATTCTGTATGTTTTCCTGTGGGGTTTGTGGGTTTTTGTTTCTTGGTTACATGTTCCGTATGTCAGTGATTTGTAACTTGAGAACTTCACGTATCGTCTTTTGTTTTGTTTTCGTGAGTACGTTTATTAATAAATTATGTTCACTCGCAACGCTGCGCTTTGGTCCGCTTCCTCATTGGTAGACGATCGTGACAGAAAAACCCACCACAAGAGGACCAAGCGGCGTAACAAGCGGCAACAGGACCTACCTACGCAGGATTTATGGGAGCCTCCTAAGGACTTTTGGACATGGGAGGAGATACGGGCTGGAAAGGGTCCTTGGGCACAACCAGAGGAGTACCACCGCCCTCGTGAAGAGCTGGAGGCAGCTGCAGCCGAGAGGAGGTGGTATGAGGAGGCAGCGCGGAGTCGAGGCTGGAAGCCCGTGGTTACTCCCCAAAAATTTCTTGGGGGGGGGCTAAAAGGGAGTGTGGCGAAGGCAGGTAGGAGACCTGCGCCTACTCCCTGGACTGACCGTGGAGAGCGGGAGTACGGGCAGACACCATGTTACGCAGTAGAGCGCATGGTGTCTCCTGTACGCAGGCATAGCCCGGTGCGGTACATTCCAGCTCCTCGTATCGGCCGGGCTAGATTGAGTGTTGAGCCGGATGTCATGAGGCCGGCCCCACGCAGCAGGCCACCAATGCGTCTCCTCGGGCCGGCTTACATGGCACCAGCCCTACGTATGGTTTCCCCGGTTCGCCCACATAGCCCGGTGCGGGTTATTCCTCCTTCCCGTACTGGTCGGGCGACGGGGAGCATACAACCAGGTAGGGTTGGGCAGGCTCAGTGCTCAAGGGAGCCAGTACGCCTGCACGGTCCGGTATTTCCGGCGCCACCTCCCCGCTCCAGCCCAGTACCACCAGTGCCTACACCACGCACCGAGCCTCCTGTGTGTTCCCAGAGTCCTGTGCGTCCTGTTGCTGCTCCCCGCACTAGCCCTGAGATGCGTGTCCTCAGCCCGGGACCACCAGTTCCGGCACCACGCACTAGGACTTATGTGCGTCCCCAGGGTCCTGCATGCCCTGTTGCTGCTCCCCGCACTAGCCCTGAGATGCGTGTCCTCAGCCCGGGACCACCAGTTCCGGCACCACGCACTAGGACTTATGTGCGTCCCCAGGGTCCTGCATGCCCTGTTGCTTCTCCCCGCACTAGCCCTGAGATGCGTATCCTCAGCCCGGTACCTCCTGTTCCGGCACCACGCACCAGGCCTACGATGCGCCTCAGACGGCCAGAGTCTGCCGTCTGCCCAACGGGGCCTGAACTGTCCGTCTGCCCAACGCCGTCTAAGCCGCCCGTCTGCCATGAGCCTACAGAGCCGTCCGCCAGACCGGAGCCGCTAGAGCTCTCCGCCAGACAGGAGCAGCCAGAGCCTTCCGCCAGACAGGATCAGCCAGAGCCTTCCGCCAGACAGGATCCGCCAGAGCCGTCCAGCCGGGATCCGCCAGAGCCGTCCAGCCGGGATCCGCCAGAGCCGTCCAGCCGGGATCCGCCAGAGCCGTCCAGCCGGGATCCGCCAGAGCCGTCCAGCCGGGATCCGCCAGAGCCGACCAGCCAGGATTCGCCATTCAGCCTGGTACTGCCCCTTAGTCCGGTACTGCCCCTTAGTCCGGTACTGCCCCTTAGTCAGGTGCTGCCCCTTAAACCGGTGGGGGTCATTTGGAGGAGGCTACATAAGCGGGAAGTGACTATGGTGGGGTGGTGGTCTAGGCCGGAGCCAGAACCGCCACCGAGGAGGTATGCCCGCCCAGCCCTCCCCTGTTTGGGGGTTTTGAGGCGCGGTCGCAGTCCGCGCCTTTAGGGGGGGGTACTGTCACACCCTGGTGCTGGGACTCATTATTGTTTATCCAGGGTGTGTGCAGTCTATGTGTTTATGTTCTAGGTTGGGTGTCTAGGTTGTTGTTTTTCTAGGTTTGTTCAATGACTCCCAATCGGAGGTAACGAGTGTCAGCTGTTCGGCTCGTTATCTCTGATTGGGAGCCATATTTATTCTGTATGTTTTCCTGTGGGGTTTGTGGGTTTTTGTTTCTTGGTTACATGTTCCGTATGTCAGTGATTTGTAACTTGAGAACTTCACGTATCGTCTTTTGTTTTGTTTTCGTGAGTACGTTTATTAATAAATTATGTTCACTCGCAACGCTGCGCTTTGGTCCGCTTCCTCATTGGTAGACGATCGTGACACATTTAGTCAAGGCAGAGATGAGTGGCCGAGATGCGGAGATGAGTGGCCGAGACCGAGGCGAGCGTGGACTACAGTGGATGCATCAATTCAGGCTACAAGCGTAGGCCTAATGACAATCGCAGAATGTCATTACAATACATGTACTGTAGGTGTTTTGTAACTGATGTCTCTTTCCATTCATCAAATTGCAGGTGCACAGTGCACTGTTGGGGTTTGGATGCTGAAATTATTTGGTGAGTGGACAAATGTTTCAAGTTTCAATGTGCGTGGGTAGCCTACAGGAGTGCCTTTGTTAAGTGACTGTTTGACAATCAGCTGAAAAAATCATGATTGGTTGTGTTTATGCCACATTAAAAGGCTAGGGGAAGCTAAGTTTCCCTAAAGTAAATTTTATTAAATTGACATTATATAGCCTAATTAGCTTACTCCTGTCTATACAGAAATAAATAAAATCATTCAACATAGGCTACTACACCAGAAAGCATGATTTGGCCACAGATGACCATTAGCTTAAATGTTTTAAATCACATAGTCTACAGTCGGAAGGGCCCGCAATTTGGGCAGCGCGCACTGCAAATACCAAATAGATTGTTGAGTTGCGAATGTCAGTGAAAGTCAGAGAGACCCAGCCAGGCATATCGCAATATTTAAAAATACAATCGCGGAAAAGCTGTTTGGAAAGCAAATGGCTATTGCTGTAAAGAGATGACAATGAAAAGACTCCAATCTGTCTTTATCAAAATTCTTAACTTAATTGATCGAACAGTAGCCTATCTTATTGGCACCGGCGGAGAACATCAGCCATATCCCCGGTGAGTGTGCATATTCACTGTCTTTATCATTGGGTCAGTGCTACTTTTGTTTGTTTTTGGACAATCATTTCCTCCTCCAGGTTAGATGGATGTCATAGTGTATTTGTGTCTCCCCTTTTCGTAGGCCGATTAAATGGATCAGACAACATCGTTTTTATTGATCTGTTTGTCAGTGTCAGCAGTGTACGCTACCCTGTCATTTTTGTAGTATACTTGGGTGTCCTGTACCGGTAAGAAATGAAATCTACTTTCAACCCTGCTAATCATTCTACTACTCAAAGATTGAACTCTTGGATTTGACTCTTGGATTCATCTGAGAACTCTCTTGGGCCTAACTGACTTTTGAAAGGGTAATTTACATGTAAAGATCATAGACAGACTTGTGCAAATCAATATTTCAAAGCCATGATGGCTATTGATAAGAGGGCTTCGTCTCTTTATAGTTTCATGATTAGATTAACATAGCACTGATTACCATTTCAAAAGTCATTATACTTGATCTTTACATGGCGATGATTCCTTTAACAGCCAAAATATTGTGTAAATTTTTTAGAAAAAAAGTCTGCTGGGACTGAAATCTGTCTGGATTGAAGAGGAATCAAACAAAGTCCCCTTTCAATTCCATAGCTTTTTGAAAATATAGTTTTAGCCCCAGGGGATACAGTTTCATGGCGGCACATTGATCTCTACTTAATTTACTCTATAGTTGACATGTTTTACCTTCTTGATGTCGTGGGCACAGCGAAGGCCCCAGCCTCGTGCCAGCGTCCTGAAGATCTCCACCTGGCTGTACTGGCGCTTGGTGAAGGCCTGGTTAAGGCAGCTCTCCCCCGCTGGGCACACTTGGGGGTGGCACTCGTACATCAGCATGCGGTTGATACACTCAGAGTCAATGCCACACGGGTTCTCGTCCGATGCCTTGCAGTTACAGCGCGGGATCTCTGATAGGTCGGCCGTGATGAACTGCACCTTCCCGATTGGCCTATTCACCTGAGGGTTAGAAGAGTGATGTCAGAGGAATTAAGATGTCAAGGGGATGTTCTAATACTTCTACAGCTCAAAACTTTAACTTAATGTATACATTTTATGTGGCAAGAGGTGTGGCAGTTGCAGGACCTTGATGTGTCTGTATGGAGGGGGTTTCTTGTCATTCCTCCTGTCCTCCTGAAGCTGTCTCAGTTCTTTCTCTGCCTGCAGTTCCAGAAACCTATTAGCAGCTTCCTCCAAAGCTGGGGAAAGATTAACATTAAGTCAACAACAACCTTTTAAATTATATTTTGTGGAAAGTAACTATTTTTACGGGGGAACAAATAGTTACTTTGGAGGCGACTACAACTATTTGAATACAGATCCCAAAAAAGTACTACTTTTAAACTATCTGAATACAGATCTTTGAAAGCAACTACTTAAAAAATATATTTTAATACAGATCTCAGGAAGTGATCACTTTTCTGAAACTATTGGATTGGCCGCCTTCAAATAATGGCAGGGCTGTATCGGGAAGTGCATGTTGAAGATAGAATGAATAGAGCACACACAATCTCCTATACTATTCCCAATCTGTCTGACGGTCATATTTGATCTACACAATACATTTCTATCTGAACATTTTGTAAATGTCCATTTTCCTGAATGTCCATTGCCCCAGGTGTAAATAATCAAGTCAAACCAATTAACCAATTATATTTTGTACAGATAAGTATGAATAAGTCGTGACGCTCAACTAGTCGTGACGCTCAACATGCCACTGAAAAGGTCGAAAGCTGCAATTCATTTTATGATACCTGAAAATACTGCAGAGGTAGGCATATGAGGGTAAGTGTTCTTGTTTCAAACACACACTACACCATCTTTAAAGGAATAGTTTACTCAGAATCAGGGGCGCAACTTTGGTTTTAGAAGTTGGGGGGACATAATAATAATAATAATATATATATTTATTTTGTTGTCAGATAAACACTCCAAACTGCCTACCCGACCGATCAGAGGTGTCCACATGGTCCTAAAGCACACCGTTGCCTCGTTTTGTATCACATTCCAATGATAAAACTGGGGGGGACAAAAATGCAATTTCAGAATGTGGGGGGGGACATATTCCCCCGGTCCCCAGTGAAAGTTGCGCCCCTGCTCAAAATACAAACTAACATGATTTTCAAACCTTGGCTGTAGTTGATTCAAGAAGGCATTTTTAGCCATATTTTGTTACACTTAATATTAAACTGTTATTGTGCCTGTGTAATAACACTGTAATTACCTTTGGAGCGACATTTTATTAGCATGTTGTTACACAATACTTTGGTAATTGCATTTTAATTCCTCTTGTAACTGCTGTACACAAGAGAAATAGTGGCTGCTCCTTATCCCACTTATGTCATAACTCCATTATTATGAAATCTGTATTTATTTTACCAAGTAAGTTGACTGAGAACACATTCTCATTTACAGCAACAACCTGGGGAATAGTTACAGCGGAGAAGAGATTAATGAGCCAATTGGAAGCTGGGGATGATTAGGTGTCCATGATTGGGAATTTAGCCAGGACACCAGGGTTAACATCCCTACTCTTATGATAAGTGCCATGGGATCTTTAGTGACCACAGAGAGTCAGGACACCCGTTTAACGTCCCATCCGAAAGACGGCACCCCACACAGGGCAATGTCTCCAATCACAGCCTTGGGGCATTGGGATCTTTTTTTTTTAGACTAGAGGAAAGAGTGCCTCCTGCTGGCCCTCCAACACCACTTCCAGCAGCATTTGGTCTCCCATCCAGGGACAGACCAGGACCGACCCTACTTTGCTTCAGTGGCAAGCCAGCAGTGGGATGCAGGGTGGTATGCTGCTGGCATAAAGCAATTTCCAAAGTCCCATGTAACACCAATGTTGCTATTGTAATAATCACAAAGTTACTACACTGTATAAGAACTTGATGCCAAGTGTTACTGTATTACCTTAAGTCTCACTCATTATGAAAATAGATTTGTTAGTCATTTTGAAGCTGCAAAAGTGGTCTATTCTAATGTTGAGGTGATTCCATGTTCTAATTCTAGGCTATAGGCTATATTAAGATTCATGTCCAAGAGCCCTTTTGCTTACGATACAATTTCTACCGATCTTTGTGAAAGTTATGATTATTTTTATAGGTGCATTTTCGTGGAACAGTTTCATTTCAATAGTAACATATTTGTTTCTCAAAATCATTGTCACGTGGTTAATCAAACAAATTTGAATTAAAATTAAGTTAAAATTAAACTAAGGCGAGAGCCCCAGCTTCTGCCATATGGACACATTGATACATTGTGATCCACTGGCGGCTAAAGAAATGAGCGCATAGAACTCAGAGAGCCTTAAGGCCAACGCAGCAGTAGGCCTATAACTTCCATCATCAACTAAGTAAAATACAAAGGCCTAAAGCCGACAAATAAAAACAGTAGAAAATATCCTGATGAAAATTATTTATATTTCAATCACATTCATCTCTCTACTCTGCCTGTCTGCCTCCCTTTCTATCTGTCTTGACTTTTTTGTTGTTGCCTGTTTTGCATGTTATTTTGGCATTAACACTGTACGTGTCACATATCAGTTTGCAAACAATGAAAAAATATGATAATAATTTAGTTAATAAAGCCCCATACAAACATGGTCTCTTTTTTGCTTTCTTGAGTAAGGCAGCTCCTAAATGCAGGTGTTTCAGCCTAGCTCAGTGCTTTCTGTGGTGGTGGAGCAGCCAGTGGAAAATACGGAGCGGAAAATACGGAGCGTAGGGGTTGGTAATGTTCTCTAGTTGCGCCATGATTGGCTCAGTGTTCTGTCACACATGGGGACACTACGCCTTGCTTGACGATATTTCACTATTTGTCTTTCAGATAAATGAAGAATTCCAGAGGCTCACCACAAAGCATCTTGAGCCAAGGTTTATGGCCATGTTTGACCAGGACACCCCTAAGCTGCTGTCCTTATTCCATTCCAAGGGAGGAGCACTTGGACACAGATTGCGGGTTGTGCTGGATGTCCTCCTCCAGGTAAAGTATTCTCAGGAAAATTCACTGTTTTATATTTAGCTGGCTGATGTTCGGTGCTGCAATTTAAGCCACAGGCCCTGCTCTGCTACCCAAGCATTGTATGCTTTTTAGTAATATAGGATACTTGGATCGGTGAATGCATAGATTTCACTCTTTCACATGCACAGATTCAATCCAATGAGAACAGTGATTTTATTGTAAATCAGGGTCATGATGTGAGTTCAGTGAGGAATTTTTGTTCAGCGTTACTGAGCAATTAGCAATTAATGGTATGTGGTTTGTGTTGAATACCTCGTTTCAGAACCTATTGACAAGAGAAGTGGTTTTATGTTGCTTGATTGACTACCTGGCTGAAGATGGAGGTGACCTCATTAAAGACTACCATGTGGGGGCAATAAAGTATTTTCTGACCTGAATATTCTATCACCTGTGTGTGTGAGAGAGAGAGAAATAGAGAGAATGTTAACTGCATTCTGATAAAAAATAAGAGCATCTCGTAATCCAGCTTGATTTAAATTTCCATGTAAAATTGTTCCCAACATTGAAAGAATGTCTGTATTTTTGGGAATTGTTTTTTTACAGGAAGCTGAAGGGGGTGATGTCCTGCTGGACCTTGCACAACATGTCATGAAAATCTATGTAATCCAGAAGGAGGGTGCCATGGCGAGTAATGGTCCAGAGGAGATAGGCATCGTCCTAGAGGGTGTCTTAAGTGATCACCGGTCGGGGCAGTGTCGCAAAGGCTTGGTGCCATTCTTCTTTGGCATGACATATGCTCTGAATCTCAGCTACCCCAAAAAGCTGAATTACACGTTTGAGACATTCCAGAAACTGTTTGTGGAGCTGGACTGCTCAAAGCTCACAGTCAAGATGACAGCCCTCAAGAACAAATTACTGTCTTAAGCAGAATGACAGCCCAGAGGACAATTGTCATAGACTGAATGTCAGGGTTACTTTGTAACACATTCGTAGTTAAACGCTGAGGAGCCTCTGGAACGTTTCTCTCCCTTAATTTCTTCTGGTAGCAGGTCAGGAACGGTGTCCTCTACCACAGGCCTGCTTCTGTGCCTGTGGCACAGAATCTGTGCTGGGACCAGCCTCTGCCTACCGGGGGATGGTCACTGAGAGGCGGGACAGGAGCACATTGCGGTCTGGGACCCCGTCTCCGATCGGCCCGCTGCAATGATCTAGGCTAAATAAGTTAGAGGTTAAGGAAGACACTTTTATTCTTCAAGGTGTGATTTAAAGGTTCACTGCCACGGTATTTAAGTTGTGTTTTGTATACAAAGATACAAAATAGGTGTTTTTAATTAAGGATATCATTGTAAAATGTCATGTCAATTTTGTTCCCATACGGTTTATGTTTGAAATACTGACATTTGAATCAGTTTTACAATTTTTAGGTTTCATCAAGGTAACAACATTTTACCACAGGTATTTTAAAAATTCTACCAGGGTCTGTCTGCACAGTATGGTTGTTATTACCTCACAATGCTACCTGCATAACTGATAGTCTACCTGCAAAACCTTGTAGTTTATTTTGAACAGATTTCTATTGGGAACTTTTATGGGAACTTTTGAAAAAAGCTTCTAAACTAGACAATTTATGGTTTAAAAAAAATATTACAAAGGTAATATAGGTGGCATCCATCGGCAGTGTTTGTGAACAGAGAAATGTTATAGGAAGAAACTAGTAAAGGTGTTTAGATTAAATAATTATTGGGGTTGTCATCTCTCTTTTTTTTTGGTGAAAAATATCCCACAGTGCAAACACAAGCTATTTGCGCCTCCATGAGCCCCCATTTTTGTAGTTATCCATGCAGTTGAAGCTCCATTCTATCTCTTCTAAGTAGATGGTTCTGCCCACAGATATCCTATACTAGCTAGTGTTCTAGTTCCTAATTCTAGGGTTTTGCCTACCTGCAGCAATCAGGACGTACCTGCAATGTTGATTGCAATTCTGTAATTTGTCAACTAATAATTTGAGAATCATTGCTGCTGCTTTTGAACTGTTTAATAAGAGCTGTTTTGTAAACCGTTGATGTTTAAATAAATGGTTTTCCTGGTGTCCTGATACCTTTTCTCTTAAGTGATCTGATCGAGTAAATCCAAAGTAAATATGTGAACCTTTCTGAGTTGGTCTAAATTAATATATAATGTAACAATGAGTATATAATAGAATTAATCATTCAGTTAAAATAACACAATTTCATGGATCTATTTGAGTTCAATCAACTTAAAATAATCATTTTATTTCTAGTATCTTTACTAAATGTATTTGAACACATCTAAACAACTTACTCAAGCTTATCTACTCATAGAAACAAGCGAAAATATCTACTCAATAATATTACATGTCATTTTGTTGCCTATAATATTTTGAGTAGATTCAACAAATAATTTTTTACAGTGTAGCAAGCTAGCAGTCATCATCATGAATCAAGTCGACAATCTACTGGAAAATCCTTTTAAATCCTTGTCATATGAAGAGAAATAATGAAGAGAAATTATAGATAAAACGTATCGGTGCTCATCGGCCATTGGACATTACACAACAAGTTGGAAAACGCAAATTCAATAATGAGTGGTTTGGAAGGAATCAGTGGCTAACTGCAAGCATTGCAAAGCAATCACTAGCCTGCTATTCAGTGGAGTGGGTGTGTGTTCCCAAGTCTGGGTTTAAGGGTCTCTTTTCCAAGCTTAAAAGGATAAACATTCAACATTGGCCATGCTGTCAATCCAGCATGACTTCTGCCACGCTCAAAACAACTGGAAACCTGGAACTGGGAAATCTCATACTTCAGTGAGTTCAAGACAACTGGGAACTCGGATAAAACTAGCTCCGACTGGGAAAATCCGGAAAATAGTTTTAAACGGTCATCCAACTCCGGAATTCCAAGTCGGGATTCCACCTTCCTATTCAAGTGAGCACAGCACAACAAGGTGAGTCCAAAAATTTATTGTAAATATTGTATGCTGCTGCATAAATGACGTAACATGCCAGGGAGCTATGTATTTACATTTTTACATTTTAGTCATTTAGCAGACGCTCTTATCCAGAGCGACTTACAGTTAGTGAGTGCATACATATTTTTTATTTGTTATACTGGAATCGAACCCACAACCCTGGCGTTGCAAATGCCATGCTCTACCAACTGAGCTACATCCCTGCCGGCCATTCCCTCCCCTACCCTGGAAGACTTGTGCGCCGCCCCATGGGTCTCCCGGTCGCGGCCGGCTACGACAGAGCCTGGATTCGAACCAGGATCTCTAGTGGCACAGCTAGCACTGCGATGCAGTGCCTTAGACCACTGCGCTAAGAAAGTAATACTAAGTGTATGTTGTGTAGTAAGCTGTTAGTAGCCCATGTGCCTCACCCTAATAATTTGGTCCCTTTTCCTCTCATCATTTAGCCTACTGTTCTGACTTGGTGGTGCACATGTAGCCTATAGCCTGTTTTAGAGAAATGTCATCATTAAATATTGTAAGAGCTTTCATTGTCTGCTTATATGCCCCCTTTATTTATCCTATGGTTCTGACTTGGTGTACAGGGAGAATACTGTAGGAATGGCCCATGTTCTGAATTCTGTTGCTGTACATTACAAAAGTGCTGAACAAATGGTTATATTGACTACGTCCGTCCTAGCTCGCTCATTAATGTCTTAATTGAAATTACAGATTGCCTCTTATATGCTCGTTGCCCCCTTATGCCATAGTTTGTTAGTAGAAACCACATTTGTTTAAGCTAGTTAGCCATATCAGCTATGTTCTTTTAAAAGGCAATTAATGAGGCTGAATGAACTGTTTCGCTGCCAGACAAGGCTCCGCTGATAGCCATGTGTAGCAGTGGTAAGGTATTGGGACTGCTGTTGGGACTCTGCTGTTGGGACAGCTTTATGTAGGCCCTAACAGTTTATGGGCACCGTTTGTCACCTCTATATTCCAATTAATGTATTGTTTAGTGTTGTGTTGTGTTGTGTTGTGTTGTGTAGTGGCTTTTCTGGCATGCATCTAAACATGATTGTTTTTGTTTGTCCCACCAAGATTGACATGCTAAAATCGCCACTGCTTGACTTGAGCTATTGCTAGCAAACTTGCAACATTGTATCAACTAGCCTATTCCGGGCCGCAGAGTTTCCCGCGCCAGTGAGCTCAGGACAGACAGCAGATTTTTTATGACATTTCCACTGGATATATGGGATCATCAGATCATGATATTTTGCTCTTTCACACCGAGGCTTGGTGATTATCGAGGCCAGGAGTGTTGGAAAGATTTTTCAAATACTGAGGAACTATCATTTGCAATGGATGTTAAAAAAACAGACTTCGTTTACAATGTATGAGTTGAAGAAATAATTACTGAGAAGCTCTAACTTATTAGTGGTGAACGTGGTGAGTTAAGACAATCAGAAATCAGACATTGCTAAATGGGCACTTTCCTACATTTGCATGCAACAGGCCAGGTAGGCCTACTTCTATGCGTGCTCAGGCATGCGCGCTCCCTCAACGTTATCAGGACAGAGAAACCAGACACATGCTCATTGCTCACGGAGGACTCCAAACAAAACACAATGAAAAGATTGACAAAACTTGTAATGGTTATGAAATAAACCAAAACTTGTTTCTCACAAGTGTAGCAGGTTGTGACCTCTGCAAACAACGTTTCCACTCCGAGAATGAGAATGGTAAATGACTGTAATTAATACATGCATTAACAGAAATGTATATAACCAAATGACGAGGGATTAACGGAACATTTACTAGGCCTACTGGTAACATATATAATGGGGAATTGATCAACAATAAACCATCAACCATCAATTTACACAATGAAACAATAAATGGGCAATAATTGGCGTGAGACAACGCATTCTGGAGAGCTGAGTGCATGCATTCTGGAGAGAAACACGCCATATCTTTGCCACATACCCTTCCCCTTCTTCTTGTTGCAACATTTAAAATTATACTCAAGACAAATTATCCTCACACATATGTCATGACTCTCCTGACAGTGGATTAAAGGACCCATTAGCTAGGCAAATGTTTGAAGATAGCCAAACCCCCTCTCTCCCACAGAAGAGGGGAAGGGGGGCTGTGCTGGTCTTGACACCTTTACACTGGGTCGTAAATTTAAGCAGGAGAGAAACTTTCTCTCTCTGCCTTTCAGTATCCACCAAAGGAATGCCTTTGTCTAGAGAGAGTGTGGCCCACCTAAAAACTCTAACGTCAAAAGATTGGACATTGGAACGTTATTTCTGACATCCAAATGTTTGGAATGGTCAGTGGGGATCTAAAGAATACTCATGTCATATTGTTTAATATTTTGTGATGTCATTAAGGACGGTATCAAGAAATAAATGTAACTCGGAAAGTGTACATATTCTACTTGTCAAGTTTACATCTAAATGTTGTATAAAATATATGATTAAGTATGAGAGTATTTTGGTTAAGTTAGCAATGTGATTTTAGCCTTCTAATTAGATAATTGTTTTCTCATTAGAACTTTTTCCCAGTCAGTAACCACGCCCAAGTGAGCACAGACATTGTGTCGGCATGATGGAACGCCCCCATTTTACCCGAGTATAAAAGCCTTGGTAACGAAATGTACCTAGGACCAGAAAACGTGAGAGTGCGACTGCACATTTAGAATGGTTAGAACTTTGAATCAGAGACCAGGAAGTGTGGAGCTGTGGCTACACGGCTTAAAATGGTTAGACCAGAAAGACCAGCCGACGTACAGCACGAGCTGGACATGGCAAATAGTTGAACCTCTACAGACCAGAAAACGTGAGATTGTAGTCCACACGTTTGAAATGGTGAGAAACTCTGAAACTCTCAATCTCTACACAAGAAGAAGAAACTCACTAGACCGTAGCATTACCAGTCTGCAGCTGGCATGTAAAGTAGTCTAGAACTTTCACTAAAGACACGTGTTGGGAAGGACAATCCCATCTTAGACAACTGTTGGTACATCTGAAGTATCTATCTAACAAACACTCCATTCGAAAACAAGCCGAGTCTCACCGAAGTGGGATAGGACACTCAAACCCTTTTTGAGAAAGTGGTTCAACAGAGAGATGACGATCAAGGACAACTACGCGTAAATATATATTGCATTTCTAATCCGAATGAGCGGTGGTTAGGATACTAAGAATTAATATTTCTGATTTATCAATAAGGTTAGGGTTCTTGCAGATATCAAGGAGTATGCGACGTTCAGAATGAGACTGATGAGGTAATGATTAATAAGTGACTGTTATCGAGATATATATCTATAAATCTTCCAAGAGTTTAATTCAGGAGATGGTAACTCGTTAAACAACTTTTCCCGTGGTGGCCCAAATTCCTAATGAGTTAATTGTTACATGATTCATTTAACCAAGTAACAATTATACATAGTTAATTGATTTGATAAATAAGTCATCACATTAATGCAAGTCACGTCACGACACATAGTTGAGATGCTTTTCAGTGACAGCTGCAACTCAATCAGCTAGACATATTGACATGGGCGCTGCCCAAATTGCGGGATTCCCAATTAGGCATAGGCCTACAAACTTGTGATTTGAAACAATCCACAGCTATTTAAAAAATAAAAAGCTAATGATCCTATGTGGCTAAGTCATACTCTCTGGTGAAGTATTTTGAATGTTTTTATTTAGACAGGAGTAATTATATAATTTTGCAAAACATAAATGTACTTTAGGGAAAGCCAGCGTCCTAACAGTGCACTGTGCACCTCCCAGTTTTCCTTTCCAGGCTGAAACCTGAGATGTGATGTGAAGATGGCGAAGTAGTGCAGTTCTGTTTTTGTCGTGTGTCTGTAAATAGCCTGTAAATACCCTGTTTTTTTGTATTTTTCGTACATATTTCCCTATCAGACTTTTCATCCTTCTACAAAATATACTTTCCTGCAACCCGCCTCACTCAATGTGGAACGGATTCTATTATTGACTTACCTTTTATCTAGAATCTCCAGTTGAAACTAGCTAGCCAGCTAGCCAGCTAACTAGCTACCTGCTATTAGCCACAGTTAGCGGTATTTCACCCAGAACATTGGATTTTTTTCTGCGGGATTAATTAAATCACTGGATATTAATCACTGGATATTCGGCCAGTCTGCACAGCGCGTTATCGACCCAGAACATATCAGTTTTTCTGCCGGAATCACTGAATCACTGGACCTTTAACTCCGGATTCATCGCTACCAGCTAGCTTCAACTAAATGGACGCTGTGGTCTGGCTAATCATCCTGAGCTAGGCCCATCTCCCGGCTATCTACCTCTCTGTCAACCGGACGGGACCACCTAGTGTTGACACGGAGCCCCGCCGATCCAACACGACTGGTTTGCCGACGAAATAGTCTGATGTGGTTTCAACAGGCTTCCCGTTGCGACGACCACGAAGATCCATCTGCCAGCCCCGGCCCGCTAGCACACGCAAACTACAACTGTGCTCCCTGCTAGCTGTGCTGAAGCACCAATTTGAACTGCTCTCGGACTCACATATTGCTGTTCACTGGACCTTATGATCACTCAGCTGCACAGCTGATGCCTGCTGGACTGTTCCTTTACACGGTACCCTGTCCTGTTTATTCTGTTTAGTCTTAGCCCAAACGTTATCGCTATTTCCAGTTGTGTCTTAGCTCTCTCTAATAACACCTGTGACTGCTTTATGCCTCTCTCCCATGTCAATTATGCCTTGCCTATTGCTGTTTGGGTTAGTTCTTATTATACAATTTCACTGTAGAACCCCTAGTCCCTCTCAAACTGCCTCATATAGTTCCTTTGTTCCACCCCCCATACACGCCGAGACCGGCTCAATCGGTGCCTCCAATGACGCTATCTCTTTCATTGTTACCCAACGCTTAGGGTTACCTGAACTGTACTCATATCCTTCCATATCCTTTTCTGTACATAATGCCCTGAATCTTTTCTACAACGTCCGGAAATCTGCCCCCTTTATTCTATGTACCCAACGCACTAGAAGACCAGTTCTTAAAGCCTTTAGTCGTATCCTTATTCTAGTCCTCCTCTGTTCCTCTGGTGATGTAGAGGCTAACCCAGGCCATGCAGCCCCCAGTATCACTCCTACTCCCCAGGAGCTATCATTTGTTGACTTCTGTAACCGTAAAAGTCTTGGTTTTCTGCACATAAATATCAGAAGCCGCTTTCCTAAGTTTGAGTTATTCACTGCGTTAGCACACTTCGCCAACCCTGATGTTCTAGCAGTGTCTGAATCCTGGCTTAGGAAGGCCACCAAAAATTCTGAAATTTCCATCCCCAACTATAACATTTTCCGTCTAGATAGAACTGCCAAAGGGGGTGGAGTTGCAATCTACTGTAGAGATAGCCTGCAGAGCTCCATCATACTATCCAGGTCTGTGCCCAAACAGTTTGAGCTTCTACTTCTAAAAATCCACCTTTCCAGAAATAAATCTCTCACTGTTGCCGCTTGCTACAGACCCCCCTCAGCCCCCAGCTGTGCCCTGGACACCATATGTGTTCGTACTGCTTGGTGACCTAAATTGGGATATGCTTAACACCCCGGCCATCCTACAATCTAAACTAGATGCCCTCAATCTCACACAAATTATCAACGAACCTACCAGGTACAACCCTAAATCCGTAAACATGGGTACCCTCATAGATATCATCCTGACTAACTTACCCTCTAAATACACCTCCGCTGTCTTCAACCAGGATCTCAGCGATCACTGCCTTATTGCCTGCGTCCGTAACGGGTCCGCGGTCAAATGACCACCCCTCATCACTGTCAAACGCTCCCAAAAACACTTCAGCGAGCAGGCCTTCCTAATTGACCTGGCCCAGGTATCCTGGATGGATATAGATCTCATTCCGTCAGTAGAGGATGCCTGGTTGTTCTTTAAAAGTAATTTCCTCTCAATCTTAAATAGACATGCCCCATTCAAAAAATACAGAACTAAGAACAGATATAGCCCCTGGTTCTCCTCAGACTTGACTGCCCTTGACCAGCACAAAAACATCCTGTGGCGTACTGCATTAGCATCAAATAGCCCCCGCGATATGCAACTTTTCAGGGAAGTTAGGAACCAATATACACAAACAGTTAGGAAAGCAAAGGCTAACTTTTTCAAACAGAAATTTGCATCCTGTAGCACTAACTCCAAAAAGTTTTGGGACACTGTAAAGTCCATGGAAAATAAGAGCACTTCCTCCCAGCTGCCCACTGCACTGAGGCTAGGAAACACTATCACCACCGATAAATCTACAATAATCGAGAATTTCAACAAGCATTTTGCTACGGCTGGCCATGCTTTCCACCTGGCTACCACTACCCCGGCCACCAGCTCTGCACCCTCCGCTGCAACTTGCCCATGCCCCCCCGCTTCTCCTTCACACAAATCCAGACAGCTGATGTTCTAAAAGAGCTGCAAAATCTGGACCCCTACAAATCATCTGGGCTAGACAATCTGGACCCTTTCTTTCTAAAACTAGCCGCCGAAATTGTCGCAACCCCTATTACTAGCCTGTTCAACCTCTCTTTCGTAACGTCTGAGATCCCCAGAGATTGGAAAGCTGCCGCGGTCATCCCCCTCTTCAAAGGGGGTGACACTCTAGATCCAAACTGTTACAGACCCATATCCATCCTGCCCTGCCTTTCAAAAGTTTTTGAAAGCCAAGTCAACAAACAGATCACCGACCATTTCGAATCCCACCGTACCTTCTCCGCTATGCAATCCGGTTTCCGAGCTGGTCATGGGTGCACTTCAGCCACGCTCAAGGTCCTAAACGATATTATAACCGCGATCGATAATAGACAGTACTGTGCAGCCGTTTTCATTGACCTGGCCAAGGCTTTCGACTCTGTCAACCACCGCATTCTTATTGGCAGACTAAATAGCCTTGGTTTCTCAAATGACTGCCTCGCCTGGTTCACCAACTACTTCTCAGATAGAGTTCAATGTGTCAAATCGGAGGGCCTGTTGTCTGGACCTATGGCAGTCTCTATGGGGGTGCCACAGGGTTCAATTCTTGGGCCGACTCTTTTCTCTGTGTATATCAATGACGTCGCTCTTGCTGCTGGTGACTCTCAGATCCACCTCTACGCAGACGACACCATTTTGTATACATCTGGCCCTTCATTGGACACTGTGTTAACAAACCTCCAAACGAGCTTCAATTCCATACAACACTCCTTCAGTAGCCTCCAACTGCTCTTAAACACTAGTAAAACTAAATGCATGCTCTTCAACCGAACGCTGCTTGCACCCGCCCACCCGACTAGAATCACTACTCTCGACGGGTCTGACCTAGAGTATGTGGACAACTACAAATATCTAGGTGTCTGGTTAGACTGTAAACTCTCCTTCCAGACTCACATTAAGAATCTCCAATCCAAAGTTAAATCTAGAATCGGTTTCCTATTTCGCAACAAAGCCTCCTTCACTCATGCTGCCAAACATGCCCTCGTAAAACTGACTATCCTACCGATCCTTGACTTCGGCGATGTCATTTACAAAATAGCCTCCAACACTCTACTCAGCAAATTGGATGTAGTCTATCACAGTGCCATCCGTTTTGTCTCCAAAGCCCCATATAATACCCACCACTGTGACCTGTACGCTCTTGTTGGCTGGTCCTCACTACATATTCGTCGCCAAACCCACTGGCTCCAGGCCATCTATAAATCACTGCTAGGCAAATCCCCGCCTTATCTTAGCTCATTGGTCACCATAGCAACACCCACCCGTAGTCTGCGCTCCAGCGGGTATATCTCACTGGTCATCCCCAAAGCCAACACCTCCTTTGGCCGCAATTCCTTCCAGTTCTCTGCTGCCAATGACTGGAACAAATTGCAAAAATCTCTGAAGCTGGAGACACTTATCTCCCTCACTAACTTTAAGCATCAGTTGTCAGAGCACCTTACCGATCACTGCACCTGTACACAGCCCATCTGAAATTAGCCCGCCCAACTACCTCATCCCTATATTGTTATTTATTTTGCTCATTTGTACCCCAGTATCTCTATTTGCACATCATCTCTTGCACATCTATCATTCCAGTGTTAATACTAATTGTAATTATTTTGCACTATAGCCTATTTTATTGCCTTACCTCCATAACTTGCTAAATTTGCACACACTGTATATTATATGTATTTCTGTTGTATTTTTGACTTTGTTTTGTTTTACCCCATATGTAACTCTGTGTTGTTGTTTTTATCGCACTGCTTTGCTTTATCTTGGCCAGGTCGCAGTTGTAAATGAGAACTTGTTCTCAACTGGTTTACCTGGTTAAATAAAGGTGAAATAAAAAAAATAAAAAAAATAAAATGTGTATATAATGACGAGATGCTCATGTCTCCGCCTTAACAATGAGAGTCGTTGTCCCAAAGGTGGGAAGGCAGACGACAAGCTTAGGTCTGCATATTATGCCCATAGAAACGCATTGGGCTTATTCTGGACAGATTTTGGCAAGAGTGAGCCCTCTCACTTCGCCTCTTCCTCTCTGCTGAAACTTTCTCACCGGAGAAAGCATCCGAGTGAGCGAAACAGCGCCCCTCTGTCTTACTATATGTGTCTAATCCAGTCTGGACAGAAATAGTATGACAAGCCATACTCTTTTGGTCCAGACAGCATCAGATATGTATGGTCTACACATAGTGAGAAAGAGGCCGTGTCTTGCTAGAATTGACAGTTCATGACGCTTTTGTATTCTGATAATGGAGTTCTGATCATGGAATTCCGAACACGTAATGCGTTTACATTTACATTTAAATGTGTCCACCATGTCCACATTGTGTCCATTCCCGTGCTATATTCAAATGCCAGTATGCATTCTACAAACAGTGGAATAGGCAAAACAACAGCTGATGGCAGTATCTAACTACTGTAGCTAAGTAGCCAGCTAAGCTCTGTAGCTAGCCAGCAAGCTAGCTAGTAACGCTAGAGGGATTGCAAACGAGTTAGCATAACTCTTGCCAAACAAAAAAAAAACGTTTTTCTAAATATTAGCTAGCTGGCTAGCATTTATGAGGCCAGCAAACACGTTCCCCCCACCCTAGGAATGTATTTCCTCCAACATTATAATGAAAAGGTGCCTCTCGGTCCCAAAACACACGTTTTCTGGAGACTTGTGGGAGGAGTGCTGTATGCGCTTTCGGTAGCCTGACTGCATCCAGACTGAGGAGAAATCCCTGACCACCTCCAGAAGTGGTCAGGCAGATCTGAACACAATCAGACCACAAAGCAACTTTTGTGCGTCTAGACCCGTCTTTTCAATGCGAGCTTCGTATTCTGATAGCAGAAGTCGCATGTAAGTGTCAAGTGTAGACACGACCAGAGAGCGTTGTTTCGCTCACTCGGATGCTTTATCTGAGATTGATGCGTCTTTCTGTTGGTGTGCGTCGTGGTCAAATAAATGATCAATATTTCAATATTTTATTTGGACGGGCAAGGAGGTACGGTAGGGCGGGCCAGGCCCCCTAAGGCCCTCCCATAATGCCGTCCCTGCATGGCTCCCAACGTTTTTATACTTATTCTCGGTAATACCAATTACCCCACGAAGACATTCTTTAATAACCTTTTACTGCAGTGGGCTAAATCAGAGTCACACAGTGTTTCTTGGTAATCTTAAACAAATCTACTTTGAAACAAAAGTATACAACAAACACACATGGTTATGGTCTTAAAAAAAAGAAGACACCTGCACCATGTCAGATATAGAGTATAATTTTGGGTTTGCATCCCAATATTACATTTTATATAGATCACAGAAGACTGAAATATAACAAAACTGTTTAACATAGAAACAGCTTTTTTTAAACTTTTTTAAAAATGTTGATTAATTCTGAAATTCTGAAATATATTAATAACATTCCACCCATGAGGCTACTAGGTCATTTGACTGCAGGAAAGGGCTACAAAAGCATACTCGGTCATAACAGACTTCATATGGGCAAATAAAACTCATAAAATAAAAAGGAAAGTATTACATCTTCCTAAGTCTGAGGGTGGTTTTAACCTTCCAGACTTGGAATTGTATCAACTCGCCACCAAAGGCTTTTACTTGCGACATATAGTTAAATGCACTAAAGAGGAACAATGGGTACATAATGAAGATGCGCATACTCATCCCTCCGAATATTTTTATGTGTCTATTTTCAAAGGATAAAGCTAAGAACATTAACAACTTCATAGTTAAGAACATTATAACAACATGGAAGAAAATGAAACGTATTCTACAAGAACCAATATCACTCCCTAAAAACACAACCCTATGGAACAATCCTTGGATAGCTTTCCAGAATTCATCGATAAATTGGTCCACATGGAAAACTAAAGGCATAAAAAACGTAAATGACTTGATAATAGGAAATACATGTATTTCCATGACAGCTTTAAAAAGCAATTTTGGATTGACCAATGTAGATATTATCAAGTACATCCAACTTAAAAGTTTTATATCACGAAATTTCAATTTGAAATCTTTTGGACATCAGAACAATCGTGATGGAATCCTATTTGAGTCAGAAAAGGATATTCACATGATAGGTAAACTATACAAAGAGCTCTCCAAGGATGTCAGGGACAAGATTGTAGACCTATACAAGGCTGGATGGGCTACAAGACCCTCGCCAAGCAGCTTGGTGAGAAGGTGACAACAGTTGGTGCGATTATTCGCAAATGGAAGAAACACAAAAGAACTGTCAATCTCCCTCGGCCTGGGGCTCCATGCAAGATCTCACCTCTTGGAGTTGCAATGATCATGAGGACGGTGAGGAATCAGCCAAGAACTACACAGGAGGATCTTGTCAATGATCTCAAGGCAGCTGGGACCATAGTCACCAAGAAAACAATTAGTAACACACTACGCCGTGAAGGACTGAAATCCTGCAGCGCCAGCAAGGTCCCCCTGCTCAAGAAAGCACATATACAGGGCCGTCTGAAGTTTGCCAATGAACATCTGAATGATTCAGAGGAGAACTGGGTGAAAGTGTTGTGGTCAGATGAGACCAAAATGGAGCTCTTTGGCATCAACTCAACTCGCCGTGTTTGGAGGAGGAGGAATGCTGCCTATGACCCCAAGAACACCATCCCCACCGTCAAACATGGAGGTGGAAACACTATGCTTTGGGGGTGTTTTTCTGCTAAGGGGACAGGACAACTTCACCCATTCATGTACCGTGAAATCTTGGGTTTCCCTCAGCCAGGGCATTGAAAATGGGTTGTGGATGGGTATTCCAGCATGACAATGACCCAAAATACACGGCCAAGGCAACAAAGGAGTGGCTCAAGAAGAAGCACATTAAGGTCCTGGAGTGGCCTAGCCAGTCTCCAGACCTTAATCCCAGAGAAAATCTGTTGAGGGAGCTGAAGGTTCGAGTTGCCAAACGTCAGCCTTGAAACCTTAATGACTTGGAGAAGATCTGCAAAGAGGAGTGGAACAAAATCCCTCCTGAGATGTGTGCAAACCTGGTGGCCAACTACAAGAAACGTCTGACCTCTGTGATTGCCAACAAGGGTTTTGCCGCCATGTACTAAGTCATGTTTTGCAGAGGGGTCAAATACTTATTTCCCTCATTAAAATACAAATAAATGTATAACATTTTTGACATGCGTTTTTTCTGGATTTTGTTGTTGTTATTCTGTCTCTCACTGTTCAAATAAACCTACCATTAAAATTATAGACTGATCATGTCTTTGTCAGTGGGCAAACGTACAAAATATAATATAATACATACTTTTTTCCCTCACTGTATGTATATACTGTATTCTATTCTATAATATTCTACTGTATCTTAGTCCATGCCGCTCTGTTATTGCTTGTCCATATATGTATATATTCTTAAATTCCATTCCTTACTAGATTTGTGTGTATTGGGTATATGTTGTGAAATTGTTAAATATTACTTGTTAGATATTACTGCACTGTCGGAGCTAGAAGCACAAGCATTTCGCTACACCCGCAATAACATCTGCTAAACACGTTTATGTGACAAATACAATTTGATTTGATTTGATTTGGTTGGACAATACTTTTCTCGTCAATCATTTTCAAAAAACGTATACTTAAAAACTGGAAATTAACACAATGGAAAGGTCAAATGCTTTTTATCTAAAAATTTAAATTGCATGGGCGAGGGAGAGAAACAAAATGGTGCACTTTAAGGCCATGTGGCATAGAGTGATTGGGGCGCTGGAGATGTGTGTGTGTGCTAGTCTTCAGGGCAGGTGTGATGTAGTTGATGTTTGTATGATGTTGTAGTTTGTATGTGTATGTTTTATATTGTTTATAAAATATAAAATACGTTTCCTTTAGTTGAAACTCTATATAAACTATATTCGACTACCTCGAATATAAAGTTGGTATTTTCAAATAAACTACAAAATACAACTATTTTCTGTCCAGGTCTGTTGGTTTGAATACCTTTCTTGTAGATGGCGTCTACTCCCTTCCCCATCTTCTCCTTATTGTTGGTGTCTACGTCCATGTAGGGGAAGACTCGGGCCTGGTAGGTCCACAGGTAGTCGTTGGAACCAAAGAAGTGCACAGGGAACTCTCCTACGTTGTGTCTCATACGTAGGATGTTCTCCGGAATGTTCTTGGGATGGCTGACCTCCGCAGGCCACCACCTAGACAGAGGATAGGAAGGGAAAGACGATATGAATAAGAAAAGAAAATGGGTCACGGCCCATGGCAGAAAAACACTACCATTTTGCAACCACTGCCATATTGTGAATAGAAATGCAGATGTATTTTGGTTCTCAGTACCTTGGTTGTTTAGTAATGTCAGAACACTTCAGAGTTAGGATACTTTAGCATTGGGAACGTGGTTTAGGCAGGGGAGAACTTTTACTAATATGCTGGATGCCAATCTGTTTCTGCTTTAGCCAACTTGTTGTTGTTTTGCCAAACCAATGCTGAGCCAGTAAGGTTGGTACCCAGGCGGCTGTACTGACCTGTATCGGCCCACTTTGACCCACAGGATGTCCTTATAGTGGGGCTTCTTCCCGGCCAGGCAGTCGTTGCAGAACCAACTGCCCTCAGGCATGTCGATGTTCAGACACTCCTGGTGGAAGGCAGCAGGACACGACTCACAGCACAGCAGACTGCCCCCTGGAGCATGGGAGAGGAATAACAGTTTGGCTAGTGAACTGGTCTACGGGATTGAAAACACACAGGAGTAAACAGAGATGTAACTGGGCTCTAGTATATAAAAACGCTGATCACGTGTTCTGCGAAAATTGGACCCTGATCATGTAATGTACATTACATAATAGGTATGAATTTACTGAGTGTATCTATGCATATCTGACTCTAACAACCCAACATATGTGGATGCCGGCGTACCTTCGGAGCAGACAAAGCACCAGCTGACGTTGACGTGTTCATGGTTGCGGATGCCCCTGCGGGGGGTGAAGTGGTTGGGACACAGGAAGCTGTTGTTGGCCAGGACCACACTGCCCGCTGCCATGCAGTAGTCATTGGCATGGTACGCCACAGGGCAGCGCACACAGCGCGTCAGACGACCTACAGGACACACAACACAGGGGAGACGGGCAGAATGAGCTGTTAGTTAGAATATTTGGTATACATTTACTTCCCACAGCTCACTTCAATTAGTTTGTCTTTCTATCATGGTGTTTAAATGAACTGAATTGCTTGTGCAAAAAATTATTTTAGCACAAACACATGCAGAAATGTTTCTGTTTACTAACTCCAACATCATCCTTTCTCCTGTGGAGTTACCAAGATAAGGTGATTGCAATTGAACCAAACTAAACTGAACTGTGCTAGGTGAAGCAGAGCAGCACCCACCTTTGGAGATGGAGGGGTTGACAGGGTTGGTTATGAAGCAGGACAGACAGACGTGGAGAGAGCAGCGGAAGCCCCGGTGCAGTGGGGCAGCGGGAGCTTGGTTGGCTATACACTCTCCATGGTAGAACTTCCCACACACTGGGATCATACAGCGCTTCACGTCCTCCCCGGGCTTCTTACACGCAAAACAGGTGTGGACACCTAACAACAAACACATCAGCTTTAATCAACTGATTTGCTTTTACTAGCCAGAGAGAATGATTGATGCTAGGATGAGAGGATGACAGGGGAGAGAATCAGCAAAATAGCGTATGAAACAATCAGAGAGAACACTGATAAGTCTATATGCAACTAATAATAGTCTTTCCATAATTTTGTCTGAGCAGGAATGGGGCTTAAAAACATGACACTAGCTACTGTAGGTTTCCATCCAATTGGCGACAGATTTTCATGTGAATATTCTAAAATCCTCATAAAAACAATATGCGCATTTTCCCAGCAGAGATGTGTTTCCATCAAATTGACTTGTTTCAGATAAAAGGCTGTCCGTGATGACGTAGTGCACATAAAAATACCTTTTGCGGTTAAATTCCCGAATAACAAATACAAGTTAAAATGGGTTTCCATCGCATTTTCAACTCTACTGATGGTTTTCTCATTAATAAATGTTGCGTTATATGGCGAGTGTGCCCACTCTGGTGTTGGCACGTATAGCCTACATGATGAGATTATTATGGACAAAAGAGCGAGATTATTTTTATTTGTCAAATGGCAGCCAAGTATCGATGATCATGTCACCAGAATAAGACCCTCAATATTTATTGGAAAGGAGCATCAAGATCATCACCTTGGATAACATGTGTGAAATGCTTGATAATGACTGGCTTTCATCAGGCTTCTCACTCAAGAGAAAGCTTCAAACTGTAACCAGTGCCTGCAACCTGGTTCAGGTTATCAGTCAACCTACCAGGGTAGTTACAAACAGTACAGGATTAAATCATCAACAAGTATTGATCATATCTTTACTAATGCTGCAGAGATTTGTTTGAAAGCAGTATCCAAATCCATTGGATGTAGTGATCACAATATAGTAGCCATATCTAGGAAAGCCAAAGTTCCAAAGGCTGGGCCTAATATTGCATATAAGAGGTCATACAATAAGTTTTGTTGTGATTCCTATGTTGTTGATGTAAATAATATATGTTGGTCTGTGGTGTGTAATGAGAAGCAGACATACACTGCACTTGACGCATTTATGAAATTGCTTATTCCAGTTACTAATAAGCATGCACCCATTAAGAAAATGACTGTAAAAACGGTTAAATCCCTGTGGATTGATGATGAAATTGAAAAATTGTATGGTTGAGAGGGATGAGGCAAAAGGAAAGGCAAATAAGTCTGGCTGCACAACCGATTGGCAAACGTATTGCAAATTGAGAAATCATGTGACTAAACTGAATAAAAAGAAGAAGAAACAACACTATGAAACAAGGATAAATGACATAAAGAATGATAGTAGAAAGCTTTGGAGCACCTTAAATGAAATGTTGGGAAAAAAGGCAAACTCATTCATTGAATCAGATGGCTAATTCATCACAAAACCAACTGATATTGCAAACTACTTTAATAATTTTTTCATTGGCAAAATTAGCAAACTTAGGCATGATATGCCAGCAACAATTGCTGACACTACACATCCAAGTATATCTGACCAAATTATGAAAGACAAGCATTGTAATTTTGAATTCCGTAAAGTGAGTGTGGAAGAGGTGAAAAAATTATTGTTGTCTAATAACAATGACAAGCCACTGGGGTCTGACAACTTGGATGGAAAATTACTGAGGATAATAGCGGACGATATTGCCACTCCTATTTGCCATATTTTCAATTTAAGCATACTAGAATGTGTGTGCCACAAGGCTTGGAGGGAAGCAAAAGTCATTCTGCTACCTAAGAATAGTAGATTGGCTGAGAGAAATTGATGATACAAATATTGTGGGGGCTGTTTTGTTAGACTTCAGTGCGGCTTTTGACATTATTGATCATAGTCTGCTGCTGGAAAAACGTATGTGTTATGGCTTTACACCCCCTGCTATAATGTGGATAAAGAGTTACTTGTCTAGAGCATGTAGAGCATGGCGCTTGCAACGCCAGGGTTGTGGGTTCGATTCCCACGGGGGGCCAGTATGAAAAATGTATGCACTCACTAACTATATGTCGCTCTGGATAAGAGCGTCTGCTAAATGACTAAAATGTAAAATGTAAACACAGAGGGTGTTCTTTAATGGAAGCCTCTCCAACTTAATCCAGGTAGAATCAGGAATTCCCCAGGGCAGCTGTTTAGGCCCCTTACTTTTTTCCATCTTTACTAACGACTTGAGTAAAGCCAGTGTGTCTATGTATGCGGATGACTCAACACTATACACGTCAGCTGCTACAGCAACTGAAATAACTGCAACACTTAATAAAGAGTTGCAGTTAGTTTCGGAATGGGTGGCAAGGAATAAGTTAGTCCTAAATATTTCCAAAACTAAAACCATTGTATTTGGGTCAAATCATTCACTAAACCCTAAACCTCAACTACATCTCGTAATGAATAATGTGGAAATTGAGCAAGTTGAGGTGACTAAACTGTCATGGTCAAAGCATATTGATACAACAGTAGCTAAGATGGGGAGAAGTATGTCCATGAGCTCTGTTCTGCCTTCTTAACAACACTATCAACAAGGCAGGTCCTACAGGCCCTAGTTTTGTCGCACCTAGACTACTGTTCAGTAGTGTGGTCAGGTGCCACAAGGAGGGACTTGGGAAGATTACAGTTTGCTCAGAACAGGGCAGCACGGCTGGCCCTTAAAAGTACACGGAGAGCTAACATTAATGACATGCATGTTAGTCTCTCCTGGCTTAGAGTGGAAGAGAGATTGACTTCATCACTGCTTGTTTTTTAAAGAGGTGTAGACAAGCTGAATGTACCAAGCTGTCTGTTTGGAATGCTGGCACACAGCTCGGACACACATACCTACCCTACGAGACATGCCACCAGAGGTCTCTTCACAGTCCCCAAGTCCAGAACAGTCTATGGGAAACGCACAGTACTACATAGAGCCATAACTACATGGAACTCTATTCCACATCAGGTAACTCAGTCAAGCAGTAAAATCAGATTTACAAAAGAGATAAAACTACACTTTATGGAACAGTGTGGACTGTGAAGAGACACACACACACACACACACAGGCACACACTCAGCATTCGCAAACACATGCTAACACGCACTCTACACAAACACAATTTAATATTGTTATTTTGCTGTATTATTGATTTTGTATTATCAATATGGTATGGTAGAGTAGTGTGTAATAAGGTGTTGTGTTATGTATTGTTTTATTGTATGTAAATTGTGGTTGGACCCCAGGAAGAGTAGCTGCTGCATTGGCAGCCGCTAATGGGGATCCGTAATAAATACAAATACCTCCCTGTGAAGTTCATCATAACTTATCTCATCTGTTGCCTAATAAACTGCATGCTTTCCCGACGAGTCGTAGTGGGAGGATAATAATAATAATAATATGCCATTTAGCAGACGCTTTTATCCAAAGCGACTTACAGTCATGCGTGCATACATTTTTGCGTATGGGTGGTCCCGGGGATCGAACCCACTACCTTGGCATTACAAGCGCCGTGCTCTACCAGCTGAGCTACAGAGGACCACACAGGATCACACAACATGTCATCGCGTGACTCCAAGTTTACTTCGATATGATGGTTATTATATTAATATTTGCGCACTAAAAGCAGTTCTACTGACATGTCTCGCATAATTCATTTTACAGACACAAAAAGTTCCCACTTTTCTGGCGTATTTAGTTTTGTCAACATTTGAACATTTTACCGAAAAATGTTCTGTTTCCATCAGACCTGTCATTACATTTTTTATCCGACATGTACTATACTCCCATAAAAAGGTTGGATGGAAACCTGGTTAATGAGTATAGAGTGGTTGTGTTTTTACAGAATATGTGCTTGACCCACCAGACTTGCACTCCTGGCAGATGAACTTCCCTATAGGAGGCTCTGTGAGGCCGATACACTGGAGGTGGAAGGCCCCACAACACTGGCCCTCACACAGCAGCAGCTCCCCAGTCTTCTCACACACCTACCATAAACATTTAGACAACATTACAGCAACATTTACACAACTATCTGAAACAATGAGCAAAGAGCAAATACAGTCAGTCCATAAGCACGTATTGCACATTAAAACAACATAAGGTAACCACTCATACATTGGTGATGTGAGGCCTACTCACCTGACACACATTCTCCTTCAATGAGGCAGCGCCCCCTCTGTCCCCTATGATCTTCTTATTGGGGGAGAGTGTATCATCGCACAGTGAAGACTCCTCCCTCATGGATGAAAAGCTGTCATCCAAACTGGATGTAAAACCCTGAGGAGCAAAGAAAATGAAAATCAGCAGGAGAGTTCAAACACTAACACGATTCCATGTAGAAACATTTTAAATGTTATTAAAATGATTAGATAATTATTGAGAAATGTCTATTTTACCATGTACTTTCTATGTTATTATCGGGTCAAACATGGACCATAAAATATAGCTCGAGATTTGACCTCTTGTCTGACCTCTGGATCTAGGGTGTCCCTCCCATCGTCATGGAGATCAGTTTCCTCAGTGGGGGGCGTGGTGACATCACAGTCTGACCCGCTCTCCAGGCTGCTCGGGGGGCAGGGGGCAGGGGTGCAGGGTGTAAATGTGGAGGGTGCAGGGGTGGCTGTCGTAGGTGGCTTGATCTTTGATTTAGAGGAGAGTTGTCCAGAGCCTGGGAACAAAAACAGTCAAGTCAACTTTGACCCCAAGACCAATCAGTCCTTTGAATTGACAATCATTAAGTAAATGACAGCAGTATGACAAAGAATTGTGATAAACAGTGTATAGTCTCAAATGTCTTGATGGTATTTCCATACTCATCTTACTCAAAAGTGAGAAAGACTCTTAAAAAGTGTGTAATGTGGGCAGTTTGAGGGAGATCCTTCCTGTGTAGACTGACCTGAATGAACAGCATGACTTGATAAGATGGTCTTCAGGGACTTGACCTGTAATAGATAATTAACCAGTCAACCCCTGTTTTAAGGCCTTCCTTACTGTGAAAATCAATGGAACCATCAGATACCAAAAATCCTTAATGAGCAAAGCACAACCATTCCCTAACACATCCATACCCTCTTCTTTGGAATTGTGGCAGCCTCCATAATCTTCGGAGTTGGTTTCCTCTGTCTCTTATGGATGGTTTCCAAGTAAGGAATGTCACCTGCCACAAGACAACAGTGTTACTATGGACCTTTACACACATCTGGGATAATGACTACTACTACAGAGGAGTAATGTAATAAAAACAGCAATTCCTTGGTTTCACGGCACATTGCATTGTGAAACCTTTTTGTAATTTTATGCAATCCAACCAAAGTATACATTTGATATGTAAATAGTTTCTTACCAACATTCTTCGTCAGACCGTCACTCAACAGCGAAGGGGGCGGGATTAGAGTATCTATGGACAGGATAGGTGCATCCTGAGGGGGAGTGTTCTCTATTGGGGGAGGGGCTTGTCCAGTGGGGGTCTTGGATGGTTCGTCTGGGGGCAGAGTTTGTATTTCAGGAAGTGGGTTCAGAGGGGCATGGTCATGTGTGGTTTTCCCTGATGGTAGGGGATCTGGTTTGTTGCTGTTGGAATGTGCCACCTGGAAAAACATGAAGAGGATATAGAGCTGGGATCATAATACAAAACCCTGAAAATCCAAGAGATGTAATATGTTTGAGTGATCTACCTTTCCCAAAGACTGGAGGGGCTTTTTCTGTTTCTTCCTTGTGGAGATTACTTGACCGTACTCTTCTGTCCATTCTATGAGTCTTTTGCTTGGTTTTCGAATTCGTTTATGTGCTGTTGAAGATAAGTGTGCAAAAAGTATGACTATGCCACACATGTAAAATCATTACATTTCATGATCTACAGAAGATCATGGCCCTGCATCGGACACTTTTACTTCATAGACGTTGATATTTTCATTATGACTCCAGAAGCAAAGTTAATGCATTGATCAGTAATTATCTCCTTTGGGATACCCTTCTGTCAAACCAAGGAAATAACAAAAACTCTTATTTACCTGTGGGAGCCTCCTGGCCTTCCCCAGTACTTTGTGTAGTGTTTGAAGAGATTGTAGCAGGGATAGTCTGCTGGTCCAACACTGTCTTTGGCTGAAAGGACACTGATGGTTCTACACCACCCTGCTCCAAATGCACCATGTTCTGTAGTCTCTCATTCGTTAGCCTACTGCAGCCCTCCCCCACCCCCCCTAATGTCTCTAAATCCTGGTCAAACTTCTCCCAAGAATTGCTCGGAAGGGGGTGCGAGGCCTCCATCCCAAGGTAGCCAGGTCCAGGAGACCTCTTACCACAAGGCACTTTTCCATTCGGTTTCTTTTTTGTCCCGGACGAGCCTCTCTTTTTGGCTAGCCTTTTCACGCCCTGGTTTGTGCTGCCTTCAAGTTGTGGAATTTCTACCTTCAGAGAAGACTTGGGTTTGACCTTGGTTTTGCTCTTGCCTTGTTGACTTTTGCTGAGACTCGGGCCTTGACCGAGTGACTCCTCTCCCAGTAAGGGTGGAATCACGGAAGGCTCCTCTTTTACATGGGCACTGGGTGGTCCGATTTCTAGCTCCAAGGGAGTTCCATCTTTCTCCCTGGTATCGTGCATGTCCTTCAGCAGCATGAGGAAAGTACTGAACTTGTAGTTAGTGTCTGGTTTAAAAGACACAGGTTTCCCATCACCCTCACTTGATTCCAGGGACTTGAAGGATAACTCTTTAATGTCTTTGAAGGCGTCCATGGGAGAGAAGCATGGCGAGGAACAGGAGGAGATGTCAGACACACAGTTATTTTTCTTTGCCTTCCCAGAAGTCAGAGGTATGAAGTCCACAGGCATCTGGGATATCAAGAAGCCCTCATCTTCAGTCTTAACCTCTGCTTCAAAGTCCTTCAACCTGGTGAACTTTGAGGAGGACCAATTTGGCAAAGCAGTGATCTGATTATCATTGTCAACCTTTAAAGGTTTGTCCTCTGTATCACAGTCTGTTTTGGTCTCTGGTTTATCAGAAGGAGTGTTTGTGGAAGATGACATCTCCTCCTCTGTCTTGGTGATAGGAAGGAAACAGCCAGGCTTTGGGCTGAAGAACAGATTCTGTTTCCGCTCTGCTAACTCCATAGCTTTAAGAGCTCTGGTCATTAGGCGGTTGCTAGCTGGCAGATGTGCAAGCTGCTTGCGCAGGGCCTTCGACTCATCAGGGAGCTCGGGCACACTTGAGACTGGAGTCTTCAACTGATCAACAGGACATTCTTTGACTGTTACGCTATACCCTGGAGTCTTCAACTGATCACCAGTAATTTCTTTGACTGTTGCATTCGACACTGGAGTCTTCAACTGATCAGCAGGGTGTTCTTTGACTATTACACTGGACACTGGAGTCTTCAACTGATCAATAGAGCATTCCTTGATGGCCGCACTGGACACTTGAGTCTTTCTGTTGACAGCAGCTGCAGTTTGAGTCTTTTTCTTGCAGGGGCCCTTGCTGAAGGCACTGTGGTTAGATAAGGAGGCGGTAGTGTTGAGTCGCCTGTCTTTTCCTGGTTTGCTGAACCACAGTCGACTGTGTCCTTCAGGATGCTTCTTCACCTCTTTTACTACTGGAACTGAGGGCTGAGTCTGAGCGGGCTTGGATTGACGCTCAAGTGCTTTAGGACACAAAATATTGGGGATAGAGTCAAGGTCCGAATACGGACATTCTTTTATGTCCCCCTCTGGCTTGTCAGTGCTGTCAAATGTTGTTTTGGTGTTCAAGCACTCATTTATAGATTTAAATGCTTTACTTGGCTTCTTCTTGCTTTGAGGCTTCTTGGAAGTGCTTCCTTTTGTTGGGGAATGTTTACTGTGTGGTGACAGAGTTCCATTTGTTAAGTTGCTTGGTGCAGGGTGTATACAGTTGGGTGGATTGGAAGGGGTAGTTGGAAGAGCCTTGCCCTCTTTTTCTGATGTGGACACATCATAGAGGGTTGTAGATAGGGAGTCAGGTATAGAGACACCCATTTTGGGTCGCTCTGGGAGGACAGATTCTGCTTCAGCCACACTGGTTTTCCAAGATGCATTAAACCTCTTGGGTATCTATGAAGGCAAATAAAGCTTTTCTGTAATCACAAATGTTTGTATTTTTAGATACATTCAGTTAAAACATGATTCATTATTGTCCAACATATACAAAAGCTGTGCCACATAATTACAATGTATTTGTAGTCTTCGTCCCTTTGCCTTCCTCTCCTGCGCAGCAAGGGGAGCTGTTCGAACTCAAAGCCTCCATTAAATGTGTGTATAGCTTTCCCTGTGACCCAGGCCAGTTCCACAGGCTGCCCAAAGGTCCTGATGTGGTACTGCCGACAAGGCCTGTCACTGGGCTCTGCAACATCATCACACAGGAGCAAAGGACCAAGGCCACTTGGTATTAGTGTTTGTAGATTTTATATTAATTTAACCTTTATCACAGATATAACATATATTTTGCAAGAGCATGATATGAAAAGTGGAATGCGAAACACAAGACTTCCATGGTAGTGCAAATCTGTTCAACAAGATCAGCTCAAACCAAACAATGGCTTGTTAAAATAATATCAAGGACCAGGGCATACCTTTCATTTTGTTGTAGGTTCCCTGTAGTGGGTCAACGGTCACCTCACAAGGCCACCAGGGTCTTCGGTTGAACTTTGCCCATATAACTTCACCCTCTAAAAACTTTACAGGTGGAAAGGACTTCTTCTTTGGGCTGCCCATCTGTTGACAGACACCAAATAAGTCAATATTTAAATTACTTCAAGACATGTTTCAAAAGGTTTAAAAATCATGTTATGTATTACATTACTATATCAGAATGTACATGCTCATTTAAATATGCAAATATGTCTGTAAAAATTGGGTCAAAATCTTTATCTTCAAACATATACAAGCATTCCAATATTTTCCAAGACTATATGTTGCTGAGTGGCCAGGACCACAGTCATGATACATCTACAACCAATCTGGTTGCTATTGAAGTGTATTAGGAGGTAAATTAGGTTAGGTAAAGTTTAACCTCGTCCCCAGTCTCGAATTGCTGGCGCATGAGAGAGCCGGCGTGAATAGGTAAAGTTAAATCCTTACAACTCTATTCTAATTTTCACCAGATGCAACATAGTGCAAACCGATATTATATAATCAACTATCTTTTAAAATATTTAAGAAATGTTTTTTAAACACTCTAAATGCATATATCAGCTCTGTGCACACTCTCTGGCCTAGATGTCAGTCAACTTTACTAACGGGTGATTCCTCACGAAACTATATAGAATAAAACCGACCATGATTTGAGGGATTTTCCCTCAATTAAATCCATAGAAGGGTTCTTTGGAGGAAGGATTGTTGACATACAGTATATTTAACATTTGTATCTTAAAGAATAATTGAGACATAATTAATTAATTAAAAGTTGGAATATTTGTGACATTTTGACCTTACCCAGGTGTATGGTGTCATATGAAGCTTTACCACTTGCTCTGTAATATGAGTAGTATTTTGATTTCAATAACAATTTTCTTACATTAATTTATGAATATTGAAAATATAAATCTTTTGATTTGGCAAAAAAATGTAATATATATTGTTGAACATAATAAACTCCACGGGCATTGAAAGTTCCAGAGTGGGATCTCTTCTACTTTTAGAGTTATGATCCAATTTGTAAGCATTACCAACACAGTGAATGTGAAAATGGATTTTAAATGTTTGCCCTCTGCTCATGAATTGCAGGATGTGCAATTAAACAAGGAGGGCTGTGGTTACATTGCCTACTATGGCAATTTCTCTGTATAAAATGGGCCATAACTTTAAAACCAGCAGAGATCCCACTCTGGAACTTTGATATGCCCGTAGAACATATTATGTTCAACAATATATTAAAACATTTGCCAAATCAAATATGGTTTATTTTCAATATTCATGTTGATATGTTTCAATATTCATAAATGAATGTAAGACATTTTTTCTTAAAATCAAAATACTACTCATATTACAGAGCAAGCGGTAAAGCTTCATATGACACCATTTTTTGCTTTGTAGGACATACAGATGAAACATTAAGGAGTCTTAAAGGAGGCCTGGGTGGTATGCTTTTAGATACAAATGTCAAATATATGTCAAGAATCCTTCCTCTAACGAACCCTTCTATGGATTACATTTTGTGAATATCCAAAAAATCATGGTCATTTTTTGTTCTAGTTTAATGAGGAATCACCCTATCAACTGATCATGCAAACATCCCAGAGAATAAACAAAGCTCTGGATATGGGCTGACTAATGACGTTTCTCTGTGCAGATCTTTTATTGATTGCAAAAGGTAGAACTATTGACTATAATTTACCATGAGATGCTGGCGTATACTGAGCCAAACAGGAACTGAATGACATGGATCCTCTCCGGCTACAGTATGAGGAGCTTATCTATTATAGAGGAAGTGACCTTGCTTGACCTTTCTGGCTAATTAACCAGAATTTAGGCCTCTCACTATCTTCATTAACATTTCACATACAATCAAAACCCATAAGCTTGACAATTTATGTTGCACAGTAAAACAGGTGATATGGACTGACAAGGAAGTACCTAGGCCAGAACTGTGACATACAGGATTTAAATATGAGGGCTGTTGGGTACTGTATGATGTTGCTGTGAATAGCCATGTTATGTAAAAGGTCAGTAGTAGGACTTGCCATTGCAGGCCCAGAGGGGCTATTCCCAAGAGAGAGCGGCTCACAGTCACTCCCCCAGTCCTCGTTTGACCCATCATGTGCTGTAAATGGGGGGACACCAGGGGACTGCAAGCCTTTACCCACAGACAGCCCTGGCTCCGGTATATTTTTGACCTTCAAGTTTAAAAATCCAGGAAGAGGTTCAGGTGACTTTCCAACCTTTCTCTGTCTGTCTGTCAGAGGTAAAGCTATATCCTCATCATCCTCTGCATCATCATCATCATCATCAAACAAAGTGGACTCAAAATGCAGGTAGCCATTCGCAAAGGGGCTGTTGCTATCCAGTGAGAAGGCTGGACTGGGTGGGTCAGAGAAGCAACAGTCACTCTTCTTCTCCACACTAAGATTAGTCTTACTGGTGTCTGTGTCTCTGCTGCCTGGCTGGGGAGGTGTGAGGGCCAAGGAATTTACAGCATTCCGGGTATGCGAGTCTTCCCTGGAGCCCTGGGAGGCCCTCTCCCCGACTCCAGGTAGGACCAGGTCCGGGTGGCTGACCATGGTGGTCAGGTGCTGTAGCCTTCCCAGAGGGCTGTAGGAGGAAGATAGGTCCTTGATGAACCCATAGGTGGATGTAGATTTGAGGGCAGGGGCGGTGGACAGCTGCATGGCATGTGGAGGGTCTAGTCTTGAATTGCGGTTATGGTGCTTTGAGCAGGGGGAGACAGGGTCATTGGGGGCAGAGGTCAATGTTAGGTCAGAGCAGCAGGCCTGAGCATCTTTGATGGGCAGTTCATAGGGCCGACTCATGCTGCCATGGCTCCATCCTAAACATAAAAATAAAACAGAAATAGGTTTAAAAAATTGATAGCAACTTTAATTGCATGGATTTGCAATTATTGATCACATACACTTTGTTGTCTATAATGATAGTCTATTTATTGTAAGCTATCAAAGAGCATGGCAAAATAGTTAATGATAAAAAGTTATAATCTATTATTATTACTGAGCTTCAGTATCTATGAAAGTGTGAGATGGTTATCTTGCCCCACCTCAAAAAAAGGTGAAGAATGAAAATAGGTATAAGGCAGCCACAATATCGTCATCATTCCAATCCTCGACCCCGCCAAGAACGTAGAATCATGTTCAAATTAGACCAGCATAACTGTAATGACACGCTGTCCTGCCCAGCGACAACGAAGGGTTAAATTGATTTAAAAGGCTGATGTAGAAATCGCGAATGCCCATGAATAAAATGGACAGCTCTTGACAGCGCCTGTCGCCTGTGCATCAACTCTGTGTGCCATGGCTCACGAGGCACCAGAGATAGTGCATAGCTGGCACGCTACAATACAGTATGGACACACAAGTTCACACAGCCACACATTCGTACAGACTTACATCGACAGATGTCTACTGTACATACACAATCACGGAATGTTTCAACAAAAAAACGCGGATATCAATGATATGCCGCAATAATCTTACCATTGAAATGTCCGTCACCGCAAAAACAACTGTCAACCCTTTAATTTATATAGTTAAATGTGCTGTTTCCCAATTTTGTGAAAGCGGATGAGGAGAATCCCAGTAGCAGCAATACTAGGCCAGGATCCTGTGGACATCCACTGTCTCTACTTGCGATAGCTGTTACTCCACCGGCGGCCCCTTCAAAAGATAAATATATGCATGCATTTCACTTACTGAGAGAACCACCCCTTTACAGCGACATATCATACTGTGCTATACGTTTCTAATTCCTTGTTACCTCATATTCAATGCATATTATAATAAATGATTACTATTTCCTAGCTGTCGACCTGCCCCTTGCAGCCCCTGACTGCCCGTGTCTGTCTGTAAGAGCAAACCAATCGTCACTACCTCCCAACCTCCAGCATGAAGTATTGCTGAGGCTTTGAGTGCCACCAAAAATCATAAAGATATGTGGGATGGAAAAAAGACGCATATATTCCTATCTACTGGTCCAATCCTCGCTTAATTATCACATTAATTTCCAATTACTCTCTTTCACATTAATCACTAATGACATGCGTGCCATTTGCTCAACTTGTGCCAACAATGGCATCATATCATACCCCAAATGGAAACCTCATGCGCTTTTTAAATTATAGGATTATGTCTTCATTTAAATGCATTGTAATATAGGCTATACCCGGAAAACAGATGGCTTCCTTTCCTTTAGACGAGTTGCAAAGCCTTATTTCCTCTGCTCACCGGGTCCTTCAAAATGGAGTCTGTTCACAAAAAACAGGCCACAAAGTGTTAAAATATGCTCGATATAAAGTTCACATCAAAGCGCACATAATTTAACCGCTATTACGCAGACGTTTCCAATCCATCCAAAACATTCAAAAGCCTCAATGCAAAGCTACATTAATTTTCAAACCTTCGAAGAAACCACTTTCCACAATAATATTTAGTGTAAGCTATTTAGTGTATAGGCTATCATATGACAGGTTACAGATGAAAGACTCACGACGGGAAACTGTAACTAGTGTGTGTAGGGGGACAGTGTGCCATAACGCTAATTTCAATAATGAATCCATCTTGCCCTGAACATCAAAATATGGTTTTAATGACGTATTGGCTTATTTGTGTGGATTGTTGCAAATGAAATGATACAATGGTAGACACCGTGGATAGGCAGTGTGCTGTAAAGCACCAATAATAAGCCTCTGAAAGTACACATCTAGGGGGGGTCCTAGATAAATACACAACCATCAAATATGCAAAGCTATTAATCAAATAACAGTGCTGTATTTCGAAAAGGCAAGATATGTATTCACACTCTCCATAAGACGAATATGCGATATTTTTCGTCGAGTGGAAAAACTGAAGCCTACGGAAGAACTGCGCTGCCTGCTCAGCCTCGCTCGCATGAGCCTGGAGGGAGAGAGGGCCTGCAGTGTACCGCACACACACAGTCAAAACAGCGCCCCGACAGATCAAACACATTCATGCGTCTCAAAGCCCTAATAAACCCATCTTTCTTTCGTTTTTAGACAGATTTGTAACGTGAAAAATACCATAACATGATTTAAAGCCTATCTATTTACATATCCGTCAAGAAATCGAGTTGAAGTAAACTGTTGAATCATCATCTTGTTATGTGAAGTGTGTTCCTCTATGCTGTGCTGTGTCTGCGCAGTTCGTAATGTCGGCAGTCAGTCATAACATCAAACAATGGTGGTTAGAGACAGCAGCACTTGAGTTGCACAAGACTCAGCTATATGTACCACTCTATTCTTATCTCCTTTTACACCACATGCTTACCTGTCATGCCTGGTTTATAGACCTGTGCTCATCTACCTCTACCCAAGCTGTGTTTTCACTATTCACCACTACAATGTGGACCCTTAGGAGTATCTTACCTGTACACAAGTCTCCATCATGTCTTCTTGTGGCAGAGTGATTGACAAGCCCATTATAAAATATTTCACTGTCCATTAGCCTACTTACTGACAATGATGTCACTTATGTTAATAGCTCTGTCCATGACATGACTATAATGTATTTCAGTAATTTGTCAGTCTTCATACTCATACTTTATTTGGTAACACTTTACTTGAATAAACTCTCTGTCAAAAGGGCTACATTACACTGTTAGGCCTATAACACTGTTATAACACTGCCATTTGTTATAAACAGTAGTCAGCTTATGATTTATGATGACATATGCCATGATCAGCTAATTGGCTAGGTTTAAAATTACCCAACTGTCTTAGCTAATTAATGTTGTCATGGCCGTTAATTACATATATCATGTATTTTTATAACAGTGTTATGTAGCCCTTATGATTGAAAGTTAATGTAAAGTTTAATACTTTGTTCAATACACTACTAAAAGTATAGAAAACAGTAATTGGCCCATTGATAATTTGAGGTCAGTGGGTCAATCAGATCTAACCCTACATGACCTCTAACCCTACAGCTATTGGTGGTGAATAAAAAAAACCTGGAAACTTAAGTAAACAACTAAGTCATGATGCATTGATTATACATAACACAACATCATGATTGTGTGTGTGTAGTTGTGTAACTGCAAAATATAACTTTTTACAGTATTTACTGGTTAATTTAGGTTTCGTGCTCTGAGGATGGTGACAGTCAACCCTTCAAATCCACTGTGACACTGTCACCTTAATGAAGATGCCACACCCCTCCCTACCCACCATCACCTTCAAATCAAATCAAACCAAACTGCTTATGAGTTATGACTCATCTGGCACAAAAACAGAAACTGTCCTTATTTCTAATAAATGAGATGTCTCAGAGGAGTGACAGTTTCTATTTCTGTCATCTCATCTATCACATTGCTACTAGTGTCTTCAAACAAAACAACCTCTCTTTCTCCTGAATAAGAATGAGTGCTTCAGCTGAGCCATTGGAGGATAATACCATACAGTGTTCCTCAAGCAGACACTTATTCAGGTGGGGAAGGAAGAGGGCAGAACAACCAAAAGTACAGTAACATGTTTTTGTGTGTGGAAATCAAATCAAAATGATCATGATGCATGCATTGCACTATCATCATTGTCTGTTTGTGCGGTGGATGCAGCATTGAGTTAAAGCCCTGGTTGGTATACTCACAGGCTCGCGCCAGGCTCTGTTGTTGAAAGCCAGAGAGAGAGAGAAGGAGGAAAGAAGGGTGGAGGGAGGGAGGCTGTTTCCAGCGGCCCTGGGAACAGGAACAAGGCTGCCCCTTAGTGGCACGCCATTCCTCCCCCCTCCCACCTGCAGCATTATGTATGAGACAGGAGCCAATTGGCTCAGAGGATATGCAGCTGGACATGGCTACACCCAGTTATTAAAGACATTAGAATGAAGAGGGCCTAAGAAAGCCCTACAACTCCAAGTCTTAATTATTTAAACGTCCAGTGCAATATAATTAATCTTTAGATTAGATCATTTAAAAAACGTTTTTGCACTTTAACAATATGTTGGTTACATAGAAAGCACTATATTTCCTCTCTATAACGTGTTTACAGTAAATGACACAATTATAATACGATTTCTACTACATTGACAAAATTAAACCTGTCTTTGTGCACCCCAAAAAAGAAATAGAAACTAGAAGAACTGGCATACTGTACTTGTATGGCATTTGTATGGCATATAACTCAGGTCACAAAAAAATAATTGGATTCAAGTGTGGCGGTCAAATGTCCCAGACATTCATTCGGTTGTCACTAGTTAACACAGTCACAAAATCTAAATAGGCTATTTCATAAAAAATTCATGAAAACCAAAATGTGCTTTTTGGTCTTCATTTAAGACTAGGATTAGGCATAACGTTAGCAGCGTGGTTAAGGTTGGGGTTAAGGTAAGGGTTAGGTAAGGGTTAGGTTTAAAATCAGACTTTAAGAAGATACATTATAGAAATGGGCGGGATTTTGCCATAACTATGTCTATTATATTGACAAGAAAGTTAACGAACTGCTCTAACAATGGAAATACATGTCCTCAAAGATGGAAGGCAGGTGGGAGGAGGCGATATCAGGTGGGAACATTCTAGCCAATGAGAGGGCAGATGCGTATGAATAGGTCATAGAGATAGATAGAGGACTCATCTTTGTATCTGTGCCATTATAAATCAAAATCAAATCAAATCAATTCAAATTTTATTTGTCACATACACATATTTAGCAGATGTTATTGCGGGTGTAGCGAAATGCTTGTGTTTCTGGCTCCAACAGTGCACTAGTATGTAACAATTCACAACAATACACACAATACACATTTACATTTTACATTTTAGTCATTTAGCAGACGCTCTTATCCAGAGCGACTTACAGTTAGTGAGTGCATAAATTTTTCATACACACAAATCTAAAAGTAGAAGAATGGAATTAAGAAATATATATATATATTAGGACGAGCAATGTCGGAGTGGCCTAGACTAAAATACAGTAGAATAGAATAGAATACAATATATACATATGAGATGAGTAAAGCAAAAATATGTAAACATTATTAAAGTGGCTAGTGTTCCATTATTAAAGTGACCAGTGATTCCAAGTTTATGTATATAGGGCAGCAGCCTCTAAGGTGCAGTGTTGCGTAACCGGGTGGAAGCCGATTAGTGATGGCTATTTAACAGTCTGATGGCCTTGAGATAGAAGCTGTTTTTCAGTCTCTCTGTCCCAGCTTTGATGCACCTGTACTGACCTCGCCTTCTGGATGATAGCGGGGTGAACAGGCCGTGGCTTGGGTGGTTGTTGTCCTTAATGATATTTTTGGCTTTCACGTGACATCGGGTGCTGTAGGTGTCCTGGAGGGCAGGTAGTTTAATCCCGGTGATGAGTTGGGCAGACCACACCACCCTCTGGAGAGCCCTGTGATTGCGGGCGGTGCAGTTGCACCGCCTGCACCAGGCGGTGATACAGCCCGACAGGATACTCTCAATTGTACATCTGTAAAAGTTTGTGAGGGTTTTAGGTGCCAAGCCAAATTTCTTCAGCCTCCTGAGGTTGAAGAGACGCTGTTGCGCCTTCTTCACCACACTGTCTGTGTGGGTGGACCATTTCAGATCGTCAGTGATGTGTACGCCGAGGAACTTGAAGCTTTCCACCTTCTCCACTGCGGTCCCGTTGATGTGGATAGGGGCGTGCTCCTCCTGCTGTTTCCTGAAGTCCACGATCAGCTCTTTTGTTTTGTTGACGTTGATTGAGAGGTTATTTTCCTGGCACCACTCTCCCAGGGCCCTCACCTCGTCCCTGTTGGCTGTCTCGTCATTGTTGGTAATCAGGCCTACCACCATTGTGTCGTCTGCAAACTTGATGATTGAGTTGGAGGCGTGCGTGGCCACGCAGTCGTGAGTGAACAGGGAGTACAGGAGGGGGCTGAGCATGCACCCTTGTGGGGCCCCTGTGTTGAGGATCAGCGAAGTGGTGTTGTTTCCTACCTTCACCACCTGGGGGCGGCCCGTCAGGAAGTCCAGGACCCAGTTGCACAGGACCCAGGGCCCCGAGCTTAATGGTGAGCTTGGAGGGTACTATGGTGTTGAATGCTGAGCTATAGTCAATTAACAGCATTCTTACATAGGTATTCCTCTTGTCCAGATGGGATAGGGCCGTGTGCAATGCGATGGCGATTGCATCGTCTGTGGATCTATTGGGGTGGTAAGCAAATTGAAGTGGGTCTAGGGTGTCAGGTAAGATAGAGGTGATATGATCCTTAACTAGCCTCTCAAAGCACTTCATGATGACAGAAGTGAGTGCTACGGGGCAATAGTCATTTAGTTCAGTTACCTTTGCTTTCTTGGGTACAGAAACAATGGTGGACATCTTGAAGCAAGTGGGGACAGCAGACTGGGATAGGGAGAGATTGGATATGTCCGTAAACACTCCAGCCAGCTGGTCTGCGCATGCTCTGAGGACGCGGCTGAATGTGACTGATGCGCCATTGAGGCTACATCCATTTTAAAGTAGTCAATTTTCTTCTTCTTCAATGGTACAACTCATTGGAATCCCCACCCAGTTGACTACTTTAAAATGGTGGAAGCCCTCAATTAGTACATTTACATGCTCACTAATAGTTCAATATTAAACTGATTATGGCAGTAGGGCGAGTATGGAAATAGCCATGTAAACACATCTTAATTGGTGTAAGGTAAAAATTGAAATAAGCTTACACCGATTAAAACACCTGGTTTTCTGAGCAATCTTTTGAATTATTAGGAAATATAAACAGTTTAATCAGGTTCCAGCGATGTATTTGATCTGCACATGTGCCAGCACCAGTAGCGCAAGCCTCCCTCTTATGCACGAGTGAAGTGAGTTCGGGAAAAATGTAAGTATGCATCTTACAAATAGTTTTCACATACAAACTTTATATGTCCAAACTCAGAATCAAATAGGTTTTGCAAAAATAACATGGTCACTGTGGTAGAATGTTTATGTTGATTGGCGATTTTTTGCATCAGCAAAAGTCCCATCAGGCAGCCTGATTTCAGAGGTGTACATCAGTAGAGGCTGGTGGGCGGAGCTATAGGAGGACAGGCTCATTGTAATGGCTGGAATGTAATTCATGGAATGGAGTCAAACATGTGGTTTCCATATGTTTGATGTGTTTGATACCGTTCTATTGATTCCATTCCAGCCATTACAATGAGCCCGTCCTCCTATAGCTCCTCCCACCAGCCTCCTCTGGTGTCCATGTAAACAGGATTATAAGGGAAATCATTCTTCTTGCAAAGCATGTAAACATTTTAAACGAACTATTATAGTAATCTGACTATCCACCATAATCGTATTTTTGTGTACATGTAACCATGCTCATTGGCAATATCCACTCTAAAATTAATTATATCCATGATGGGTCCTCTATCTATCTCTATGAAAACAAGAACACCTCTGATATAATGTTGTTTTTTTCAAAGTTGCGAAATGCCACGTGCTTCCACTTATATCGGGCATTTGTAACAACCTAACCATTAAGAAACGTCTATTTGATCCAATAAGCCTCTTAGCAAATTAGCAGTTACATCTTTTGTTGACCAAATTCGGCACTCTCCGTAGCATGCGTAAAAATGCATTCTCATTAACCTCCATACAAAAATTCCTCACTTCGTGGGCTTATTTTCGTGGAGAGATTTTGGGCAGTGAAACCTCTCGCTTCGCCTCTTCCTCTCTGGCTGTACTGACGACTCTATCGGGCCTGCTGCCAACAGGCGCCAATGCACAACTCACTCCTTACTCCATCTAGTGGTCACATATAAGCTTGACCTCTGCCACCCAAAGCGACTTTTATTGTTTTAGTAGGCCCTAATGGGCTCTATAAGGGATGAATAGATATGGCTTTGTTCAGTAAAAACAAAAGCATTCAATATGATATTATCACATTAGCATAATGAATGTAAAGATAATTAGAGGTACAGTAATGGTAAATGTTTAGACATTTAAAATATAATTTCCTGATTAACCATTAACATTGACCTACAGTATGTTGAATCTTGGGCCTTCATTGAAAACATTTGAAATAAACCTGTGGTGGCATAATTCTACCACCAAGGGGCAGCACAACAAGTTTCAAGTTTTTAATGTCACATGGACAAGTACAGTGAAATGCCTTTCTTGCAAACTCAAAACCCAACAATGCAATAATCATGGTAAAGGTGGAGGACAATGTTCCATCTGTTGCATGTCGCTTATACTGGTCCAGTGATATGAGGGACACAACATGATGATGAAACATGAATTAAATGAACATGAATTATTTAAATCCTCATCTATTTATCTACACATTGAATTGATCTCATTGGCAAAAATTGATAATCTTTATTTTAACTTTTGGACACGTTTTCTATTAAAAACAATAAATAAATATGATTATGTAACAACACAGACATCTCTCATGAAGTTGGTTTAAAATACATATTTCTGGTCGTTATTGTAAAAGAGAATGTGTTCTCAATTACTTACTTGGTTTAATAAAGGAAAATACATTAATATTTTAAATATATTACTTTCATTTGGTCACCATATTGAAACCAGATATGTGTAACACCTGTGTTATGTCTTATGTGTAATAATGCAAATTAACATTGTAACAAATGAATAAAAAGTATAATACGTGTGAATTTGCCATGTAGATTGATTAGAAAAGGAAATTATAGATCTCACATCAGGAATTGTTTGAATAAGGCCCCATTGAATTCCTCAATTCACAAATGACAGAAACATTATTTCTAACAGGACAATATCTGAGAGTTTAAACTTTCCATCATTAGGCACTGAATAGCAACTATAGCATTAACCTTTGTACTGACTGGGGTGATGATTGGGTGTGTGTAGGCGTGTATGCATTTTTATATGTGTGTGTGTATGCTTATTTGTGTTTTTGTATGTGCATATGTGTGAAAGTATTCACTCCCCCCCCCCAAAGTAAATACTTTGTAGAGCCACCTGTTGCAGCAATTACAGCTGCAAGTATCTTGGGGTATGTCTCTTTAAGCTTGGCACATCTAGCCACTGGGATTTTTGCCCATTCTTCAAGGCAAAACTGGTCCAGCTCCTTCAAGTTGGATGGGTTCCACTGGTGTACAGCAATTTTTAAATCATACCACAGATTCTCAATTGGATTGAGGTCTGGGCTTTGACTAGGCCATTCTAAGACATTTAAATGTTTCCCCTTAAACCACTCGAGTGTTGCTATAGCAGTATGCTTAGGGTAATTGTCCTGCTGGAAGGTGAACCTCCGTCCCAGTCTCAAATCTCTGGAAGACTGAAACAGGTTTCCCTCAAGAATTTCCCTGTATTTAGCGCCATCCATCATTCCTTCAATTACCTGACGGTCAAAAACATCCCCACTGCTGCCACCACCATGCTTCACTGTAGGGATGGTGTTCTCGGGGTGATGAGAGGTGTTGGGTTTGCACCAGACATAGCGTTTTCCTTGATGGCCAAAAAGCTCCATTTTAGTCTCATCTGACCAGAGTATCTTCTTCCATATGTTTGGGGAGTCTCCCATATGCATTTTGGTGAACACCAAACGTGTTCTTTAAGCAATGGATCTGTGGAGTGTACGGCTTAAAGTGGTCCTATGGACAGATACTCCAATCTCTGCTGTGGAGCTTTGCAGCTCCTTCAGGGTTATCTTTGGTCTCTTTGTTGCCTCTCTGATTAATGCCCTCCTTGCCTGGTCCGTGAGTTTTGGTGGGCGGCCCTCTCTTGGCAGGTTTGTTGTGGTGCCATATTCTTTCCATTTTTTTATAATGATTTAATGGTGCTCCGTGGGATGTTCAAAGTTTCTGATATTTTTTTATAACCCAACCCTGATCTGTACTTCTCCACAACTTTGTCCCTGACCTGTTTGGAGAGCTCCTTGGTCTTCATGGTGCCGCTTGCTTGGTGGTGCCCCTTGCTTAGTGGTGTTGCAGACTCTGGGGCCTTTCAGAACAAGTGTATATATACTGAGATCATGTGACACTTAGATTGCACACAGGTGGACTTCATTTAACTAAATATGTGACTTCTGAAGGTAACTGGTTGCACCAGATCTTATTTAGGGGCTTCATAGCAAAGGGGGTAAATACATATGCACGCACCACTTTTCCGTTATTTATTTTTTAGAATGTTTAGAAAAAAGTTCTTTTTTTCATTTCACTTCACCAATTTGGACTATTTTGTGTATGTCCATTACATGAAATCCAAATAAAAATCAATTTAAATTACAGGTTGTAATGCAAAAAAATAATACTTTTGCAAGGCACTGTATGTGTGTGTGGGAGGTGAGGTCACTCACTGATTAAGCTTTAGGCATCTCTCTGCCACTATCTCACAAAGGAGAGTTTCCGGAGGCCCACGCTGTCCTCCTCTCCCTCCCGGAACTCAGTATGTGTAAGACTCTTCCTGTTGTTTTAAATTCCGCTCCACTCCCCCGCTGCTTCCACCCCCAACCTTTCACCTCCCCGATCTCAGCTGTCAGCTGTCCTTGCCTGTGACAGCTCTCTCCTCTTTCTCTCCGTCTATCTCTCTATCCCATTCTGTTTCTATCACGCTCTCTATTTTTCTCTCTCTCTCTCTCTCTCTCTCTCTCTCTCTCTCTCTCTCTCTCTCTCTCTCTCTCTCTTCTCTCTCTCTCTCTCTCTCTCTCTCTGTCTCTGTCTCTCTCTCTGTCTCTTTCTCTCTCGCTCTCTCTATATATATATATGTATGTCTCTCTCTCTCTCTCTCTCTCTCTCTCTCTCTCTCTCTCTCTGTCTCTTTCTCTCTCGCTCTCTCTATATATATATATATATGTATGTCTCTCTCTCTCTCTCTCTCTCTGTCTCTCTGTCTCTCTCTCTCTCTGTCTCTGTCTCTGTCTCTCTCTCTGTCTCTTTCTCTCTCGCTCTCTCTATATATATATGTATGTCTCTCTCTCTCTCTCTCTCTCTCTCTCTCTCTCTCTCTCTCTCTCTCTCTCTCTCTCTCTCTCTCTCTCTCTCTCTCTCTCTCTCTCTCTCTCTCTCTCTCTCTCTCTCTCTCTCTCTCTCTCTCTCTCTCTCTCTCTCTCTCTCTCTCTCTCTCTTGCTGAGAGAGAGAGAGAGGGGAAGAAAAAGAGAGAGAGAGAACAGCAGTTTGTTGTGGCAGTCTCTTCTCTAACATAGGCCCACGTTGTTAGCCAGTTAGGAAAACAAATAATACACTGTCTGTGTTTGTAGCCCACATGCTGATAGCCCATGTTGAAATTCTTCAAGAGTTATGTTGATCAATCACCTGCTGTTAACAAGATTGCTTTTAACTTTCTCCTGTAGGTACGTTAATTCACCACTAAGGGGAGGTAAGGGCATCTCTTATACAGTAGCTGTGTTTGCAAAATGACATGCACTATTTATGGGGATAACAGAGGGGGATCTGAGCACTCCATCAATTCCATTGGTACTGTATAATCAAAATTCTGTTTTTCAGATTTATATAAAAAATCTGTCCAAAAAAATATTCAAAGCTAGTAGTTTTAAACAATGGTAACAGACAGGGATGGACAGGACACATCAACCCACTTATGTAATGAAGCATTACATTAAAACAAGAAGGGATTTGATATTCCACAGTTGTTTTCTCATAATCGTAAAATAAAATAGATCAATTAGCGTCTTTGGGATTTTGGAAAAGGGATCTAGCATCTTATGTTTTTACATCAGCAAAAAGTTAGAAGTAATAATGCCCTCGACTGAATCACCAGCCAGAAATGTTTTTAAAGTCTGCCTTAAACATCCTCTCTGCCTTTCTCAGAGCTCTTCACTCTCTTCCATACACATGCATTGAGCCTATCGCTAACTTGAGAACATGGCACCAAAAAACGTATTGTTTGATATGAGTGTCCGGATGAATCCGCCCTCGCTGCTTCCACACCAAATATCTCAGGAGACCATAAAAAAAATGTCACTTCAATTACTCTTTTCTCTCCAACCCAAAGTGTGGGCCCTTCCACACACCCATACACACACACTCACTCAGACATTGAAATAGAGTGAAAAGAAGAGGAAATCTTGAGGGGCTTTGAAAAGCGCGATTGGGAGAAGCCTCTTGTGCCGGGAGAAAGGGAAGATGTGAATAACAAGCATTGGGAAACAGCAGCCGACACAAAATGGACTGGAGTAGCCATTCTCTCTGTCCGGGTTGAGTCTCCTCAAGGGGGGGCCGGGGTCTTCAGGAGCCCGAGACCTGTGTTTAATGAGAAATTCCTGGGGATTTAGAGGGGAGCAGAGGTCTTCATTTTCTCACTGCGCCCATGGCCCCCAATACCGGGAGGTGCAGGCTCCTTTTGAGCAGCTCTGGGCCCTAAAGGAGGGGAGCCCCCATTCAGAGAGCTGGGGGCCTGCTGGATTATGTATATGAGCTGTGTCTCATAGGGCCACAGTCTGCCACATCGCTGAAGGAACCTGTGTAGGCGGGGGGAGGGGGGGCTGTGCCTGCGTTGTCTACTGCAGCTGCCTGCGTTGTGATGGTGAGTGCTCAGCGCCGGCCCTGGGGGCCCTTGACTGAGAGGCCCCTACAGCTGGCCCCTTGGCTCGGCCCCCGAACCAGCAGGCTGGACATTGTGCCGGAGCTTTGCTGTGGACCGACTCGGACCCGTCACAAACAAACCCCACTGGGCTGCTGACGGCTGCATGGCTGGGCCTGGAGCTGGAGACAGTGTCCCGCCAGGACCCTGCTCCTCAGGACCCCAGAGAGAGGGCTGGGGCTGGCCTACATGGTGCCCGTCCAGTCCAAACAGCCTGTCATTACTAGAGCACAAAGCACAGTGAGGGGCTATGCCAGAAGAATTTGCTCCACTCTTGCACTGTGGACAGGGATGCCTCTGAATTAACAGTAGAGAGTTTAGCTTGGGGTGCTTTTACATTGATCAGGCACAAAAAGAGAGTTGATAAGATGTTGAAAATCAAACCTCTATGTTAAAAATGTTAGAATACAATATTTTTGACCTATATAGTTGTCCCAAAGGCATTTATGTTTACATATATACTTAGGGCTCTATTCAATCAGACCCGCTTTAGCCGACATCCACATAGAGGTTGTTTTGGCCGGTGTTGGAGGTGGAACTGAGTTAGAGCTGTCAAATCCATAAGTGGCTCCCGGCATTATACCTAAAGCAGACATTGCCATTGGCTGCACGGAATCACATTAACAGAAATCCCATGCAGCTTTGTTTATAAGTTAAAACACTGGAATGTGAGATGTAATCTACACCTCAATTAGGCTGACGTAATTTTTCTATATACAGTGAGGGAAAAAAGTATTTGATCCCCTGCTGATTTTGTACGTTTGCCCAAAGACATGATCAGTCTATAATTTTAATGGTAGGTTTATTTGAACAGTGAGAGACAGAATAACAACAAAACAATCCAGAAAAACGCATGTCAAAAATGTTATAAATTGATTTGCATTTTAATGAGGGAAATAAGTATTTGACCCCTCTGCAAAACATGAGAGTACTTGGTGGCAAAACGCTTGTTGGCAATCACAGAGGTCAGACGTTTCTTGTAGTTGGCCACCAGGTTTGCACACATCTCAGGAGGGATTTTGTCCCACTCCTCTTTGCAGATCTTCTCCAAGTCATTAAGGTTTCGAGGCTGACGTTTGGCAACTCGAACCTTCAGCTCCCTCCACAGATTTTCTATGGGATTAAGGTCTGGAGACTGGCTAGGCCACTCCAGGACCTTAATGTGCTTCTTCTTGAGCCACTCCTTTGTTGCCTTGGCCGTGTGTTTTGGTCATTGTCATGCTGGAATACCCATCCACAACCCATTTTCAATGCCCTATGGTCCCAGCTGCCTTGAGATCATTGACAAGATCCTCCCGTGTAGTTCTGGGCTGATTCCTCACCATTCTCATGATCATTGCAACTCCACAAGGTGATATCTTGCATGGAGCCCCAGGCCGAGGGAGATTGACAGTTATTTTGTGTTTCTTCCATTTGCGAATAATCGCACCAACTGTTGTCACCTTCTCACCAAGCTGCTTGGCGATGGTCTTATAGCCCATTCCAGCCTTGTGTAGGTCTACAATCTTGTCCCTGATATCCTTGGAGAGTTCTTTGGTCTTGGCCACAAACTGAGATTAGGAGCACTCCCTTTAAGAGTGTGCTCCTAATCTCAGCTCGTTACCTGTATAAAAGACACCTGGGAGCCAGAAATCTTTCTGATTGAGAGGGGGTCAAATACTTATTTCCTTCATGTCACGCGACGTGTATGCGGTCAGCGAAGTCAAACGCAGGACACAGAGCGGCTGGCAACGTACTTTTACTGAACACAGTAAAATAAAGTACAAAAACAACAAACCTCCAAACAGGGAGGAAAACACAATAACCCGAACACCAAAGCAACTGCCGGAATGACAAAGAACAATCACACACAATAACCAATGAGAGACAGGGGTTAATATAGGGAATACAATACAACATAATGGGAAACAGGTGTAAACAATAAAGACCAAACAAGACAAACACCGAAACATCGATCGGCAGTAGCTAGTACTCCGGGGATGACGAACGCCGAAGCCTGCCCGAGCAAGGAGGAGGAGCAGCCTCGGCTGAATCCGTGACAGTACCCCCCCTTGATGCGCGGCTCCAGCCGTGTGCCGACCCCGGCCTCAGGGACGGCCAGGAGGACGCGGAGCAGGGCGAGTCGGATGACTCCGGTGGAAATCCCTCAATAGGGAGGGATCTAGGATGTCCCTCCTAGGGACCCAGCACCGTTCCTCCGGACCGTACCCCTCCCACTCCACGAGATACTGCAGACCCCCCATCCGACGCCTCGAATCCAAGATGGAAAGGACTGAGTACGCCGGAGCCCCCTCGATGTCTAGTGGGGGCGGAGGAGCCTCTCGTACCTCATTCTCCTGGAGTGGACCAGCTACCACCGGCCTGAGGAGAGACACATGGAACGAGGGGTTAATGCGGTAATTAATGGGCAGTTGTAACCTATAACATACCTCGTTCAATCTCCTCAGGACTTTAAATGGCCCCACAAACCGCCGACCCAGCTTCCAGCAGGGCAGGCGAAGGGGCAGGTTTCGGGTCGAGAGCCAGACCCGATCTCCCGGTGCATACACCGGAGCCTCACTGCGGTGGCGATCGGCGCTCGCCTTTTGCCGCCTGATAGCCCGCTGCAGATGGACATGTGCAGCGTTCCATGTTTCCTCCGAGCGCCGAAACCACTCATCCACTGCAGGGGCTTCGTTCTGGCTCTGATGCCAGGGTGCCAGGACCGGCTGATAACCCAGCACACACTGAAAAGGCGTAAGATTAATGGAGGAGTGGCGGAGTGAGTTTTGGGCTATCTCTGCCCACGGGATATACCCCGACCACTCATTTACATTATATTTACATTTACGTCATTTAGCAGACGCTCTTATCCAGAGCGACTTACAAATTGGTGCATTCACCCTATAGCCAGTGGGATAACCACTTTACAATTTTTTTTATTTTTATTTTTATTTTTTTGGGGGGGGTAGAAGGATTACTTTATCCTATCCCAGGTATTCCTTAAAGAGGTGGGGTTTCAAATGTCTCCGGAAGGTGGTGAGTGACTCCGCTGTCCTGGCGTCGTGAGGGAGCTTGTTCCACCATTGGGGTGCCAGAGCAGCGAACAGTTTTGACTGGGCTGAGCGGGAACTATGCTTCCGCAAAGGAAGGGGAGCCAGCAGGCCAGAGGTGGATGAACGCAGTGCCCTCGTTTGGGTGTAGGGACTGATCAGAGCCCGAAGGTACGGAGGTGCCGTTCCCCTCACGGCTCCATAGGCAAGCACCATGGTCTTGTAACAGATGCGAGCCTCAACTGGAAGCCAGTGGAGTGTGCGGAGGAGCGGGGTGACGTGAGAGAACTTGGGAAGGTTGAACACCAGACGGGCTGCGGCATTCTGGATGAGTTGTAGGGGTTTAATGGCACAGGCAGGGAGCCCAGCCAACAGCGAGTTGCAGTAATCCAGACGGGAGATGACAAGTGCCTGGATTAGGACCTGTGCCACTTCCTGTGTAAGGAAGTCTCCGAATGTTGTAGAGCATGAACCTGCAGGATCGGGTCACCGCCTTGATGTTAGCGGAGAACGACAGGGTGTTGTCCAGGGTCACGCCAAGGCTCTTCACACTCTGGGAGGAGGACACAACGGAGTTGTCAACCGTGATGGCGAGATCATGGAACGGGCAGTCCTTCCCCGGGAGGAAGAGCAGCTCCGTCTTGCCAAGGTTCAGCTTGAGGTGGTGATCCGTCATCCATACTGATATGTCTGCCAGACATGCAGAGATGCGATTCGCCACCTGGTTATCAGAAGGGGGAAAGGAGAAGATTAGTTGTGTATCGTCAGCGTAGCAATGATAGGAGAGGCCATGTGAGGATATGACAGAGCCAAGTGACTTGGTGTATAGCGAGAATAGGAGAGGGCCTAGAACTGAGCCCTGGGGGACACCAGTGGTGAGAGCACGTGGTGCGGAGACAGCTTCTCGCCACGCCACTTGGTAGGAGCGACCGGTCAGGTAGGACGCAATCCAAGAGTGAGCCGCGCCGGAGATGCCCAGCTCGGAGAGGGTGGAGAGGAGGATCTGATGGTTCACAGTATCAAAGGCAGCAGACAGGTCTAGAAGGACAAGAGCAGAGGAGAGAGAGTTAGCTTTAGCAGTGTGGAGAGCCTCTGTGACACAGAGAAGAGCAGTCTCAGTTGAATGACCAGTCCTGAAACCTGACTGGTTTGGATCAAGAAGGTCATTCTGAGAGAGATAGCAAGAGAGTTGGCTAAAGACGGCACGCTCAATAGTTTTGGAAAGAAAAGAAAGAAGGGATACTGGTCTGTAGTTGTTGACATCAGAGGGATCGAGTGTTGGTTTTTTGAGAAGGGATGCAACTTTCGCTCTCTTGAAGACGGAAGGGACATAGCCAGCGGTCAAGGATGAGTTGATCAGCGAGGTGAGGTAGGGGAGAAGGTCACCGGAGATGGTCTGGAGAAGAGAGGAGGGGATGGGGTCAAGCGGGCAGGTTGTTGGGCGGCCTGCAGTCACAAGTCACAAGATTTTATCTGGAGAGAGAGGGGAGAAAGAAGTCAAAGCATAGGGTAGGGCAGTGTGAGCAGGACCAGCAGTGTCATTAGACTTAACAAACGAGGATCGGATGTCGTCAACCTTCTTTTCAAAGTGGTTCATCCACAGAGAGGGAGGAGGGGGGGGGGGGGGGGAAGAGAGGGAAGAGATGATAGGATGGAAGAGGAGAGAGTAGTGGGAGAGAGAGAGCGAAGGTTGCGGCGGCGCATTACCATCTGTGTAGGGGCAGAGTGAGTAGTGTTGGAGGAGAGCGAGAGAGAAAAGGATACAAAGTAGTGGTCGGAGACATGGAGGGGAGTTGCAGTGAGATTAGTAGAAGAGCAGCATCTAGTAAAGATGAGGTCAAGCGTATTGCCTGCCTTGTGAGTAGGGGGGGACGGTGAGAGGGTGAGGTCAAAAGAGGAGAGGAGTGGAAAGAAGGAGGCAGAGAGAAATGAGTCAAATGTAGACGAAGGGAGGTTGAAATCCCCCAAAACTGTGAGGGGTGAGCCATCCTCAGGAAAGGAGCTTATCAAGGCGTCAAGCTCATTGATGAACTCTCCAAGGGAACCTGGAGGGCGATAGATGACAAGGATATTAAGCTTAAATGGGCTAGTGACTGTGACAGCATGGAATTCAAATGAGGAGATAGACAGATGGGTTAGGGGAAAAATTGAGAATGTCCACTTGGGAGAGATGAGGATTCCTGTGCCACCACCCCTCTGACCAGATGCTCTCGGGTATGCGAGAACACATGGTCAGACGAGGAGAGAGCAGTAGGAGTAGCAGTGTTTTCAGTGGTAATCCATGTTTCCGTCAGCGCCAGGAAGTCGAGGGACTGGAGGGTAGCATAGGCTGGGATGAAGTCAGCCTTGTTGGCAGCAGAACGGCAGTTCCAGAGGCTGCCTGAGACCTGGAACTCCAGGTGTGTGGTGCGTGCAGGGACCACCAGGTTAGAGAGGCAGCAGCCACGCGGTGCGAGGCGTTTGTGTAGCCTGTGCGGAGAGGAGAGAACAGGGATAGGCAGAGGCATAGCCGACAGGCTGTAGCAAATGGCTACAATAATGCAGAGGAGATCGGAATGAAATGAACTAAACATCAGGGAAAGGAGAGAGCGGGGCCTCCCTCACCACAACTCCCAAATATAACTCTCCCAACTTCCACCTCAGAGACTATAATTGCTTCACTGAAACACCCGAATAAAACTCTCCCAACTTCCACTTTAGAAATTAGAATTGTTGTAAACCACAGCGGTTCAATGTTTCAAGGAATAGACTCAACTTACTTTATTCAGCTAGCTAACTATGACGCCATAGCTAACTAGCATGCTAGCATCCAATAACACACGGTTTAGCACCAATACTTGGTTACAACAAACTACCAATAGTGTGTTAACACACTAAACAGATAATTCGTGTCCGTGTCTAGTTCCTTTCATGACGCAGCAATAATTAAACGTTGGCTAGCTAGCAAAACGATATTGTATTTAGCTGCTACAGTACTGCTACAGTACTGCTAGCTGGTAGTGTTGGCTAGCTAGCAATGGCTGCTGTGTTGACTTTGTTTGAAAAACGGCGTCGCTGCGAACGAATGTAGCTGGCTAAAATTATATTGTATTTAGTTGCTATAGTACTGCTAGCTGGTAGCGTTGGCTAGCTAGCAATGGCTGCGGTGATGACTTTGTTTGAAAAACGGCGTCGCTGCGAACGAATGTAGCTGGCTAAAAGGATATTGTATTTAGTTGCCACAGTACTGCCTGCCGGTCCTGGCAATAGGACCTCAGAAACCTACCCACATCCTGGTTTACTCTCTCCACCTGCCCATTACTCTCAGGGTGAAAACCTGAGGTAAGGCTAATCGAGACCCCCAGACGTTCCATAAACACCCTCCAGACTCTAGAGGTGAACTGGGGACCCCAATCAGACACTATATCCTCAGGCACCCCGTAGTGCCGGAAGACGTGAGTAAACAGGGCATCGGCAGTTTGTAGGGCTGTAGGGAGACCTGTCATAGGAATGAGACGGCAGGCCTTAGAAAACCGATCCACAACGACCAAGATCGTAGTGTTCCCCTGGGAGGGGGGAAGGTCCGTGACAAAATCTACCGATAGGTGAGACCACGGCCGTTGTGGAACGGGTAGGGGTTGTAACTTCCCTCTGGGCAGGTGTCTAGGCGCCTTACACTGGGCGCACACTGAGCAGGAGGAAACGTAAACCCTCACGTCCCTAGCTAAAGTGGGCCACCAGTACTTCTCACTAAGGCAGTGCACTGTCCGACCAATACCAGGATGACCAGAGGAGGGTGACGTGTGAGCCCAATATATCAGTCGATCACGAACCTCGAGCGGCACGTACTTCCGTCCCTCTGGACACTGTGGGGGAGTAGGGTCGGCACGTAACGCCCGCTCGATGTCCGCATTGACCTCCCACACCACCGGTGCCACCAGACAAGACTCCGGAAGTATGGGAGTGGGCTCAATGGACCTCTCCTCTGTGTCATATCGTCGGGACAGGGCGTCTGCCTTAGCGTTTTGTGACCCTGGTCTATAGGTGAGCTTAAATACAAATCTGGTAAGAAACATGGCCCACCTAGCCTGGCGAGGGTTCAGTCTCCTCGCTGCCCGGATGTACTCCAGGTTACGATGGTCAGTCAGAATGAGAAAAGGGTGGTTAGCCCCCTCAAGCCAATGCCTCCACACCTTCAGGGCTTGAACCACCGCCAGCAGCTCCCTGTCCCCCACATCATAATTGCGCTCCGCCGGACTGAGCTTCTTAGAATAGATAGCACAGGGGCTGAGTTTTGGTGGCGTACCCGAGCGCTGAGACAGGATAGCACCGATCCCCGCCTCGGACGCATCTACCTCAACTTGGAACGCCAAAGAGGGATCCGGATGTGCCAGCACCGGAGCCGAGGTGAACAGGTCCTTCAGATGTCTAAACGCCCTGTCCGCCTCAGCCGACCACTGCAGACGCACCGGGCCCCCCTTTAGCAGGGAGGTGATGGGAGCTGCTACCTGTCCAAAGCCCCGGATAAACCTCCGGTAGTAATTGGCAAAACCCAAGAACCGCTGCACCTCCTTCACCGTGGTGGGAGTCTGCCAATTACGCACGGCTGAAACGCAGTCAATCTCCATCTCCACCCCTGACGCGGACAACCGATGTCCCAGGAAGGAAATGGACTCCTGGAAGAACAGACATTTTTCCGCCTTCGCATACAGGTCATGCTCCAACAGTCTACCAAGCACCCGACGCACCAGGGACACATGCTCGGCTCGTGTAGTGGAGTATATTAGAATGTCATCAATATACACCACTGCACCCTGTCCATGCAAATCCCGGAAAATCTCGTCCACAAACGATTGGAAGACTGAAGGAGCATTCATTAAACCGTATGGCATGACGAGGTACTCATAGTGACCCGAGGTGGTACTGAATGCTGTCTTCCACTCATCTCCCTCCCTAATGCGCACCAGGATGTACGCGCTCCTGAGATCCAATTTTGTGAAGAATCGCGCCCCGTGTAATGACTCCGTCATACTAGCAATCAGGGGGAGAGGATAGCTGTATTTGATTGTAATCTGATTGAGACCACGGTAATCAATACACGGGCGTAAACCCCTATCCTTCTTCTTCACAAAAAATAAACTTGAGGATGCAGGGGAAGTGGATGAGCGTATGTATCCCTGTCTCAGAGATTAGGTGACGTATGTCTCCATAGCCGCCGTCTCCTCCTGAGACAGAGGATACACATGACTACGAGGAAGCGCAGCGCCTACCTGGAGGTCTATCGCACAATCCCCCTGTCGACGAGGTGGTAATTGAGTCGCCTTCTTTTTACAGAAGGCGAGTGCCAAATCGGCATACTCAGGAGGAATGTGCATGGTGGGAACTTGGTTTGGCCTTTCCACCGTCGTTGCCCCTACGGAAACACCTACACACCGCCCCACACACTGATCAGACCATCCCTTGAGAGCCCTCTGTTGCCATGAAATGTTGGGGTCATGAGATGTTAACCAGGGAAGCCCCAACACCACGGGAAACGCAGGAGAATCAATCAAATATAACCGTATAATCTCCTCATGGCCCTCCTGCGTCTTCATCTTAAGTGGCGCTGTGACCTCCCTAATCAATTCCGACCCCAAAGGGCGGCTATCTAGGGCATGGATGGGGAAGGGCACATCAACTGGTACAATAGGAATCCCTAACTTATACGTGAACCGGCGATAGATAAAATTCCCAGCTGCGCCTGAATCTACTAGTGCCTTATGCTGGGAGTGAGGAGAAACCTCGGGAAACACAACTTTAATACACATATGCGCAACAGAGAGCTCTGGGTGAGTTGGGTGCTTACTCACCTCGAATGACTCATCAGTGCGCTGCCTGCTGCCTCGATTCCTAGGAGACCCTCCCCAGCACCGACCCGCAGTGTGTCCTCTGCGGCCACAGTTGGTGCAGGGGACGGCCTCTCTCCTGGTCTCTCTCCTGGTCTCCCTAGCACCAGCACCCCCGAGCTCCATGGGCTCGGCTCGGAAGTGCTGGGGGATGGAATGGACGGCCCCAACTCCGGACGTCCGCGGGTAGCCAACAGGGTATCTAGGCGAATCGACATGTCCACCAGCTTAGGTTGGTGTCCCTGCAGGCCAATTCCCGACGCACGTCCTCCCTCAGGCTACACCTGTAGTGGTCGATGAGGGCCCTCTCATTCCACCCCGCGTTGGCAGCCAGAGTCCGGAAGTCCAGTGCGAACTCCTGCGTGCTCCTCTTCCCCTGTCTGAGGTGGAACAGACGCTCACCCGCCGCCTTCCCCTCTGGGGGATGATCGAACACCGCCCTGAAGCGGCGGGTGAACTCTGCATAGTTGACTGTAGCGGCGTCTATTCCCCCCCACTCGGCGTTGGCCCACTCCAGCGCCTTGCCGGACAGACAGGAGATGAGGGCACCGGGTGGATGGTTGCCAGGTAGAGTTCCACTTGGAGCAGGAAACCCTGACACCCGGCCGCTGTGCCATCATAAGCCCTCGGGAGCGAGAGCCGAATCCCACTGTACCCCGGAGGTGAAGCGATGGGTATAGCTGATGGTGGTGGTATCGTCGGAGGAGGTGTGGGCAAACCTCCTCTTTCCCATCGCTCCATGGTGTTCACCACCCGTTCCATGGCGGTGCCGAGAGCCTGGATCATGGCCGCTTGTTGTGCTACACGCTCCTCCATTGATCCAGCTGGCACCGCCGCTCCTGCTGACTCCATGTCGTGGTGTGTGATTCTGTCACGCGACGTGTATGCGGTCAGCGAAGTCAAACGCAGGACACAGAGCGGCTGGCAACGTACTTTTACTGAACACAGTAAAATAAAGTACAAAAACAACAAACCTCCAAACAGGGAGGAAAACACAATAACCCGAACACCAAAGCAACTGCCGGAATGACAAAGAACAATCACACACAATAACCAATGAGAGACAGGGGTTAATATAGGGAATACAATACAACATAATGGGAAACAGGTGTAAACAATAAAGACCAAACAAGACAAACACCAAAATATCGATCGGCAGCAGCTAGTACTCCGGAGATGACGAACGCCGAAGCCTGCCCGAGCAAGGAGGAGGAGCAGCCTCGGCTGAATCCGTGACACCTCATTAAAATGCAAATCAATTTATAACATTTTTGACATGCGTTTTTCTGGATTTCTTTGCTGTTATTCTGTCTCTCACTGTTCAAATAAACCTACCATTAAAATTATAGACTGATAATTTCTTTGTCAGTGGGCAAACGTACAAAATCAGCAGGGGATCAAATACTTTTCCCTCACTGTAGCTCTTTCCCGTTCTGAACTTCAAACTCGAGTGGGGCGGGTGTGGCTTCGTGACAGTGATCGCAAGAGCAGCTGCTCACCGATTTGACGGCTCCAACGCAGTTCCACCTCCGACACTGCCAAAACATCCGCTATACGCGTGACTGCTATCGCCGGGTAATGCTTGATCTGATTGAATCTAGGCACTAGACTCTACAATAAAATAGACCAAATATTTTCTCACCATGACTCCTAAATGTCCCTTATATGACCCCACACATAAACTCAGTCATCTGATCCTTTATTCGTATCATCCTTTATAAACTTTTTTTTTTTAAGTACAATGATATATGATGACAATGATATAGGATTTGTATTTGAACCGTTTTTACTCTTAGCCATGGAATGTACAGTCGTGGTCAAAGGTTTTGAGAATGACACAAATATTAATTTTCACAAAGTCTGCTGCCTCAGTTTTTATGATGGCAATTTGCATATACTCCAGAATGTTATGAAGAGTGATCAGATGAATTGCAATTAATTACAAAGTCCCTCTTTGCCATGAAAATGTTTCCACTGCATTTCAGCCCTGCCACAAAAGGACCAGCTGACATGTCAGTGATTGTCTCGTTAACACAGGTGAGAGTGTTCACTCTGTCATGTTGATTGAGTTAGAATAACAGACTGGAAGCTTTAAAAGGAGGGTGCTTGAAATCATTGTTCTTCCTCTGTTAACCATGGTTACCTGCAAGGAAACACGTGCCGTCATCATTGCTTTGCACAAAAAGGGCTTCACGGGCAAGGATATTGCTGCTAGTAAGATTGCACCTAAATCAACCATTTATCAGATCATCAAGAACTTCAAGGAGAGAGGTTCAATTGTTGTAAAGAAGGCTTCAGGGCGCCCAAGAAAGTCCAGCAAGCGCCAGGACCGTCTCCTAAAGTTGATTCAGCTGCGGGATCGGGGCACCACCAGTGCAGAGCTTGCTCAGGAATGGCAGCAGGCAGGTGTGAGTGCATCTGCACGCACAGTGAGGCAAAGACTTTTGGAGGATGGCCTGGTGTCAAGAAGGGCAGCGAGGAAGCCACTTCTCTCCAGGAAAAACATCAGGGACAGACTGATATTCTGCAAAAGGTACAGGGATTGGACTGCTGAGGACTGGGGAAAATATATTTCTCTGATGAATCCCCTTTCTGATTGTTTGGGGCATCCGGAAAAAAGCTTGTCCGGAGAAGACAAGGTGAGCACTACCATCAGTCCTGTGTCATGCCAACAGTAAAGCATCCTGAGACCATTCATGTGTGGGGTTGCTTCTCAGCCAAGGGAGTGGGCTCACTCACAATTTTTCCTAAGAACACAGCCATGAATAAAGAATGGTACCAACACATCCTCCGAGAGCAACTTCTCCCAACCATCCAAGAACAGTTTGGTGACGAACAATGCCTTTTCCAGCATGATGGAGCACCTTGCCATAAGGCAAAAGTGATAACTAAGTGGCTCGGGGAACAAAACATCGATATTTTGGGTCCATGGCCAAGAAACTCCCCAGACCTTAATCCCATTGAGAACTTGTGGTCAATCCGCAAGAGGCGGGTGGACAAACAAAAACCCACAAATCCTGACAAACTCCAAGCATTGATTATGAAAGAATGGGCTGCCATCAGTCAGGATGTGGCCCAGAAGTTAATTGACAGCATGCCAGGGCAGATTGCAGAGGTCTTGAACACTGCAAATATTGACTCTTTGCATAAACTTAATGTAATTGTCAATAAAAGCCTTTGACACTTATGGAATGCTTGTAATTATACTTCAGTATACCATAGTCACATCTGAGAAAAATATCTAAAAACACTGAAGCAGCAAACTTTGTGAAGACCAATACTTGTATCATTCTCAAAACTTTTGACCACGACTGTACAATTTATGGAATTGGAATTGACCCCAACTCTGATAAGCTTAATAAATTCTCTGAAATAAACTGTCTCTTTAGCAGACACTCTTTTACCGCTCTGTTTCCTCAGTGACCAGCACAAAAGCGTATGGCGTCTCTGAGACCAAGGTGTCCTCCACAGACCAGTCAGCCTTCAACGAGTCTATTACCACCCACACCAAGACAAGATACCCAAATCTCAATCTGGAGCCAGACAAAGGCACAGATACAGACCGAGCACTATGCTATCTCTCTCTGGTAAAACAATAAACATCCTATTTCTTTACAGGATATGTTTTACCATTGGGTACAAATAACGAGATTTGCACTAAGAGGTCGTTCTTCTAGAAACCCATAGTCCAATTAATTTGTTTATTAAGGAGGGAGAGAAAGAGTTTTGCCTCCATTCCTTTTGCTTGTTTCCAGTCAGGTTTAATGGACAATGGCTGGCCAATTCATATGCAAAGGCAAGGTATATGGAGCGAGCCAGTTCTGCGACCAGTGACACAGACTCTGATTGAGGGGCACTGAGGCATGACGGTGTCCTCCCCAACCCCACCCCGCACTCCCCTTCACCCTGTTGTGGTCACCCCCCACCCCTCTGAACCCCCAAAAAACAGAGGCTCTGCCCAGAGGGGCGCGGGGGGACAAAGCCTGCAGCCGTGAAATGGTCCTAGTAAAAGACTGGCGCTGTCCTCTCATTGAGATGTCAATCTGCATCGTAGCACTGTGAGATGAGCTCTGTCATAGCTTGAGATAGACTAATAGTAGGGAGCCTAGATTGGGGGCTAGTGTGTAAAGGGGGAGGGGGTGATGACCAAGCCCCTCTCTATTCTTCCCTCTGGCTCTGCTAAAGAGGCCTAACTGACACTCCCACCACCCCTAAATACGATCCCTGCAGCGCCATGGTTACAGACCCATCAGGTCCAAATGTGGGGAATGTATAGCAACCATACAGAGCCTTTCTCTTTCTCTTTATTCATGTCTGTATCCAATAACATACTGCATTGAGACTCAGCACCATGGGAACATACTTGGGAGATAAGCAAAGAAATACTGCAAGATCTCCTGAGCATACAAAAATGCCAAGACAAAAATAGGGTTAAGCCATTTGGATGTATATTTTTGGCTGATAAGGACTAGTCTGAGATAAATCTAACTATATTTTAGGTTTCAGTAGCTGGATTAATGTGCAATAAAGTTCAGGGTTTAGTGGTTAATCCATGACCATAGAGTCTGGCTGCTGCAGGGTTAAATATTCATCATGGTTGTCAAAACTGATTGACATGTAACCGTTGAAAGAACGTCTGTCAGATGCCAGACCATTGAACTTGCTGGACTTGTGACAGGAGGGCAGCAGTGTGTGTGTGTGTGTGTGTGTGTGTGTTTGTGACCGAGAGAGAGGGCACGAGAGAGAAAGAGAGAGTGACAGAGAGAGGGCATGAGAGAGAAAGAGAGATGTCAAAATCCCACATCTATCAGGACAATAAGGCTAGATGGGAATAGAATGTGGGAGCGACAGAGAGACAGAGAGAGACAAAGAGATAGTGTGGGAGATGGAGACACATAGAATAAAGACGTGACGGAGACAGAGAGACAGAGAGAGAATTATACGAAAGCAGGGACACAAGATTAGATGAAAATCCTAGTGACAGAGAAAGTATGGGAGGTAGAGACATATACAGTGGGGGGAAAAAGTATTTAGTCAGCCACCGATTGTGCAAGTTCTCCCACTTAAAAAGATGAGAGAGGCCTGTAATTTTCATCATAGGTACACGTAAACTATGACAGACAAATTGAGATTTTTTTTCTCCAGAAAATCACATTGTAGGATTTTTTATGAATTTATTTGCAGATTATGGTGGAAAATAAGTATTTGGTCACCTACAAACAAGCAAGATTTCTGGCTCTCACAGACCTGTAACTTCTTCTTTAAGAGGCTCCTATGTCCTCCACTCGTTACCTGTATTAATGGCACCTGTTTGAACTTGTTATCAGTATAATAGACACCTGTCCACAACCTCAAACAGTCACACTCTATGACAGACAAAATGAGAAAAAAAAATCCAGAAAATCACATTGTAGGATTTTTAATGAATTTATTTGCAAATTATGGTGGAAAATAAGTATTTGGTCAATAACAAAAGTTTCTCAATACTTTGTTATATACCCTTTGTTGGCAATGACAGAGGTCAAACGTTTTCTGTAAGTCTTCACAAGGTTTTCACACACTGTTGCTGGTATTTTGGCCCATTCCTCCATGCAGATCTCCTCTAGAGCAGTGATGTTTTGGGGCTGTCGCTGGGCAACACGGACTTTCAACTCCCTCCAAAGATTTTCTATGGGGTTGAGATCTGGAGACTGGCTAGGCCACTCCAGGACCTTGAAATGCTTCTTACGAAGCCACTCCTTCGTTGCCCTGGCGGTGTGTTTGGGATCATTGTCATGCTGAAAGATACATGGCCCCATTCATTCTTTCCTTTACACGGATCAGTCGTCCTGGTCCCTTTGCAGAAAAACAGCCCCAAAGCATGATGTTTCCACCCCCATGCTTCACAGTAGGTATGGTGTTCTTTGGATGCAACTCAGCATTCTTTGTCCTCCAAACACGACGAGTTGAGTTTTTACCAAAAAGTTATATTTTGGTTTCATCTGACCATATGACATTCTCCCAATCCTCTTCTGGATCATCCAAATGCACTCTAGCAAACTTCAGACGGGCCTGGACATGTACTGGCTTAAGCAGGGGGACACGTCTGGCACTGCAGGATTTGAGTCCCTGGCGGCGTTGTGTGTTACTGATGGTAGGCTTTGTTACTTTGGTCCCAGCTCTCTGCAGGTCATTCACTAGGTCCCCCCGTGTGTTTCTGGGATTTTTGCTCACCGTTCTTGTGATCATTTTGACACCACGGGGTGAGATCTTGCGTGGAGCCCCAGATCGAGGGAGATTATCAGTGGTCTTGTATGTCTTCCATTTCCTAATAATTGCTCCCACAGTTGATTTCTTCAAACCAAGCTGCTTACCTATTGCAGATTCAGTCTTCCCAGCCTGGTGCAGGTCTACAATTTTGTTTCTGGTGTCCTTTGACAGCTCTTTGGTCTTGGCCATAGTGGAGTTTGGAGTGTGACTGTTTGAGGTTGTGGACAGGTGTCTTTTATACTGATAACAAGTTCAAACAGGTGCCATTAATACAGGTAACGAGTGGAGGACAGAGGAGCCTCTTAAAGAAGAAGTTACTGGTCTGTGAGAGTCAGAAATCTTGCTTGTTTGTAGGTGACCAAAATACTTATTTTCCACCATAATTTGCAAATAAATTCATTAAAAATCCTACAATGTGATTTTCAGGAAAAAAAAATCTCAATTTGTCTGTCATAGTTGACGTGTACCTATGACGAATATTACAGGCCTTTCTCATCTTTTTAAGTGGGAGAACTTGCACAATTGGTGGCTGACTAAATACTTTTTTTCCCCACTGTATATGTATTAGTTTATTTGATCCCCATTAGCTTTTGCAGAAGCATCAGCTAGTCTTCCTGGGGTCCATAAAAAACTAAACACGAGAAGTAACAAAACACTGATACACTGATAGACAAGGACAGTCACACTAATTTTAAATACAATGATACACAAACAATACAACAGAAAAACAATATAAATAATACAACAACAGAAATAATGTGTGTGTTAGTGTATGTCTGTGTGTTTGTGTTTGTCCCCTCACAGTCCCCGCCGTTCCATGAGATGTTGTTTAATCTGTTTTTTAAAGGTAATTTTGCTGTTTGCGTGAGTAATTGGAGATGGATAGGAGTTCCATGTGATCATGGCTCTGTATAATACTGTGCGTTGCCGTGAATTCGTTTTGGACTTGGGGACTGTGAAGAGACCCCTGGTGGCATGTCTTGTGGGGAATGTATGGGTGTCTGAGCTTAATGTTATTTGATTATGCAGACAATCTGGAATTTTCATCACAGTAATGTTTCTCATAAAAACTAGAAGAGAAGCAGTTCAAAATATTTTCTGCTGTGGGCTAAAACAGAGTGATTCTTGGTAGTCCTTAACAAAGTATACACCTCACACACGGTTATGGGCTTTAAAAATGAAGACACCTGTACCATGTCAGATATAGAGCTGAAATGTATTTAATTTTGAGTTTGCATCCCAATACTACACTTTATATACACATCACCGAAGACTGAAATATAACAAAACTGTTTAACATAGAAACACCGGATTTTCATCAGTTTAATTTTTGTTAGTTATTAATTATGAAATTATGAAAAATATTAATAACATTCCACCCATGAGGCCAAAGAGGGCACTTTTGGTCATTGACATCAACCCTCAACCAGGAAAGACTGGCATGCATGTTGTTGATGTTAGTTCTGTATGTGCAGTTAAGAGCAAGGTGTGCTGTTCTGTTTTGAGCCAGCTGCAGCTTTGCTAGGTCTTTCTTTGCTGGACCATACCATATTACCGGACAGTAATCAAGATGGGATAAGACCAGACCCTGAACAACTAGTACAGTTGATTTTTGTGTCAAAAATACAAAACATATTTTTATGACAGACATACCCCTCCCCATCTTCACAACTTGACCATGATTTTGAATATGACTTGACCATGATAATTGACCATCCAATGTTATACCTAGGAGTTGAGCATGAACATGTAGAGTGTCGAATCATCCGCACATTTAGTCATTCTAGCTTTGTGTAAGAACAGTGGCAAATCATTTGTAAAAAATTGAGAAAATTAAAGGCCCAAGGCAACTGCCCTGAGGGACACTGCACTGTACATACAGTATTTGATGTTAGAGAAGCTTCTATTGAAGAACACTCTCTTGGTTCTGTTAGGTAAATAACTCTCCAACCTTGTGATGACAGGTGATGTAAAGCCATAGCAAATGTGTTTCTTCAATAACAATTTATGATGAATAACATCAAAGTCTGCGCTGAAATCTAACAATACAGCTCCAAATGTCATCTTATTATTCATTTATTTTAACCAATCATCTGTCATCTGAGTCAATGCAGTACATATATGCATGCTGAAAGTCAGTAGTTAACTTGTTCTCTGAAAAATAGTATTGTATTTGGTCAAACATCAGTAAAATCTCAATCAGTTTACTAAGAACAGGCAGCAAACTGATTGGGTGGCTGTTAGAGCCAGCAATGGGTAATTTACTATTTTTAGGCAGTGAAATTAATCTAGCTTCCTTCCACGCCCGTGGACACACTCCTTTAGGCTTTGGTTAAAGATATAGCAAATAGGGAGAGACAAAGAGAAAGAGGATGTATTGCAGTGGTTTCATGGAAATATCTGTATTTGTTTAATGTAAAGTGCAGCCTATGCACGCAAATGGGAGACTGAATTACATTGAAGTGAGCTGGTGCAGGAAGGAAAGAGTCAGAGTGTGAGATTGACATGGCAGCATGTATTTGCATGGGGCCTCTGAGCTGGAGAGTGACAAGGGGAACGTGATAGGAAAACAAATGTGTGCTGATAGCTTTTGCATGGCACTAACTCAAATCAAGACATCTCAGAGAGAGGAGAGAACGAAAATATAGAAAATAGCAGAAATAGAGGATAGACAAGGTGAAATGGCAGAGTGGACAGCTCACGTCCCTGGGCTGTTTTTAAGGTTAGACAGACGCACGCATTCAAGCACACACACACTCAAACACACGCACACACACGCACACACACGCACACACACACAAACCCATTGACACCTGAGATGAGGCTAAGATGAGCAGGGCTGAGCTGAACCCTAACCTTTGACCTTGGCCACAGCCAGTGGGAAGACTCTCCCTTCCTGTCCCTGGTTCCCACCGGGAGTCCTGACCCACCGGAACACTGTCGTTTTCTCCCTACGGGCTCACTATTACCTCCTCCGAACCCATGCACACATAAACACTAGTCCATCTCATTCCATCCTCCAGTCATATCCCATAAATCAATTAATCAAATTATATTCAAAATTGAATCAATAACCTATCCATTCCTCACACACCTTATTAACCACTACTCCCCAGCCTCTGTTCCAACCCACACCTACTGAAATCCCCCCCATCCACTCCCCATAGCAATCAACCCCTAATTCCTCTTACCCACTTCTTCTCCTCTACTCCTCTGACATCCCGGCAACCTCCTCCTAAGAACGATGACACCATTAATTAGAGCCCGCCACATCGCTCACGTGTGGCTTAGTGGTTAAGAGCATTGTGCCAGTAACCGAAAGGTTGCTGGTTCTAATCCCTGAGCCGACTAGGTGAAAAATCTGTCGATGTGCCCTTGAGCAAGGCACTTAACCCTAATTGCTTCTGTAAGTCGCTCTGGATAAGAGTGTCTGCTAAATGACTAAAATGTAAATGTCTTCAGGCAAGGCTCAATGTCTACAACAGTGACCAAGGGACGTATGACTGAGCCCCAGCTCTCCCCAGACTTTGTACTCTGTTTTGGGGTTCTGGCGGGACAATCACTGGGCGTTTAACTACCCTCTCAGTCGGCTCTTTGTGCCGAGCCACCACACCATTTCACGACATCATTGAGGAACTGGAACACCCCCTGAGGTACGAGACTAGGACTGGGGACCTGGTTGCTGCAGCTGATGGAATTGTCTTCCTCTGTTTGTTGTTGTAAGGAGACACAAGGAGGGTTTTGGAGGGAGCGCTGCAGAGAAAACAAAGAGTCTAGTGTCCTTCAAAGATGACAAAGTGATGGAGTGTCAATGTGGCTGTGATTTTGTTTGTTGAATAAATTAACCAGACAGTGCCATTGGAGGAGTCAGGAGTATAAGATAGCCTCTCTTAAGTGTTAACCAGGCCCATTTTCTTCCAGATGGTGGATGAGGGAGAACAAACATTTTTTAAGGGGTGAAAGTGTTTTTCATAGAATTTGCCACACTGGTTTTGGAATCTTGGTACAATTAAATTTGTGGGAGAAAATGTCAAGAATATTTGAGATAAAAAATTGTCTCGTAAAATAAAATAAGTAAGTCTAGTTTTTACGGGCATACTGCCTCTGTGAGCCCCCTTTGTGACACACGTCTCTCTGTCTCTCTCGCTCACACTGATGCATGTACACACGGACGTACACACACCGAGAGCTAGAGAGAAAGAAAGAAAAAAAGAAAGAGTGGCGTGTGAGACATCCCCAAGCAATGTAATGAAAGCGACAAAAGCTTGTAACATGACGTAGAACAACTTTGGTCTCGGACGCTGTGACAGAGAATTCAAAACTGTCCCCCGAATCCCGCGTTTAAAGATTGACTATGTATATTTGGGTCCTGTTGATGGCTAGACTTCTGGGACTGGCTTGTTTGTTTAGACTGGAGGCAATAGTAATGCGGTGGAGAACAACCCAGGAAACTAGCCAGGAATGTGGCCCATAGCACTCCACAGGCCCCATCAAAGCCTCCCTGCACCTCTCCCTCCCGGCCCAGGACACTACCGTCCTTCTCAGGAGCGTCCCACGACTCCTCTCTCCTCATCCCCCTCTCTCTGCTTTCTCACTCCCTCCATCCCTCTACCCGCAGACAAGAAAGGGGGACTTTTCTAGGCCCTCTCCTCCCTCTCTCCTCCTCCCCAGGCCGTGACGCCTGCATGGGCCCGAGCTAGAACATTGAGGGACAGTGTGGGATGAATCCAGGGAGCTCGCCTCTGGCTACCAACATCCTGGATTTCCTCCCCTCTCACCTTTTAATTGGTCACACTGCCTGGTGCTGTGTGACGCCTCTGTTTTCCACCCAGTGGCGTTGGTTGCGCTAGGCTGGGGCCACTGAGCCTCCAGACAGAGGGGCTCCTGTACTGTCCGTACTCAGCTTTCCATAAATAAATAAAATAATAAATTGGTCATTTAGCAGACGCTCTTATCCAGAGCGACTTACAGGAGCAATTAGGGTTAAGTGCCTTGCTCAAGGGCACATCGACAGGTTTTTCACCTAGTCGGCTCGGGGATTAGAACCAGCGACCTTTCGGTTACTGGCACAATGCTCTTACCCACTAAGCTACCTGCCGCCCGTTTCCATGATGGAGACTTACTAGTTAATTACCTGTCTGTCTGTGTATGGCCAGTTATTATTGCTATTGTCAGTTATGGGTTCATATAAAAGTGTTAAGGGGGAAAAATATGAATTAGGCGTATCGTTGTAAATGCTTGAGCAAGATAATGGCTTGTCCAGCTTTCATCAGAGCACTTCACCTCCCAGCTCAGTCTGGAGTGGACACTTTATCTTCTCTCGCCATCTCTCTGCTCTGTCAGTCTTGAATGACTGGGTTTGTCAGGACGAGACAGACCTGAAGTGTTTCTGCTCACTCTCTCTTTCTCTCTCCTTCCATCTCTCTTTCAGTGTTTTTGCATCTCTCTCTCTCTCTCTCTCTCTCTCTCTCTCTCTCTCTCTCTCTCTCTCTCTCTCTCTCTCTCTCTCTCTCTCTCTCTCTCTCTCTCTCTCTCTCTCTCTCTCTCTCTCTCTCTCTCTCTCTCTCTCTCTCTCTCTCTCTCTCTCTCTCTCTCTCTCTCTCTCTCTCTCTCTCTCTCTCTCTCTCTCATCTCTCCCCGTCTCTTCCTTCCCCCCATTCAATCTCATGCTCTCCCAACCCTCACCCCCCCATCCCTTCCCCCCTCTCTGGTGGAGTTGGCCCATGGGCTGTGTGGTCAGGTCGCTGAGCTCAGCTTGTCCCCGACAGCTTGACTCCCCCGGTCACGAGGCCTCTCGCCAGCCTGTCTCTCCCCACAGCACCAGCCTCAACCCTGGGAGACTGGCTGGGGGGAGGTGGATGGTGACCCGTGTGTGTGTGTGTGTGTGTGTGTGTATGACCTGGATGGTCACGACAGCTGGGTCTTGAGAAACGGCAGATGAAAGTAAAACAATGAGGTAGAACAAACATGTCTCCCTGAGAGGAGGGACACAGACAGGGCTTTCTCTTTCCCAGAGATCTCAAACTAACAAAGAAAACAACCTGATCACACAGACATGCTCACACAGTCACGCACACATACACGCACAGCTTACCTGTCCTTGTCTGTCCATCCAGGCATAAGGAGAGACAGTTGGACCCAACTGTCACCTCTCGTCCTTGACTGCACCACCAACAGACCACCACCGGACCCCCACTCAACACCCACCTCGGCTGCCACTCCCTAGGCAGAGGCTGAGCTGGGCCTTCTGGAGAGATGGAGACTGGGCTCCTGTTTGTTTGCTCAGATCTCTGTGTGTGAGAGTTATTGAGTGAGTCACTCGCTTTGGCAATGCAAACATATGTTTCCCATGCCAATAAAACCCTTTGAATTGAATTGAATTGAGAGAAAGAGAGAAAGAGAAAGAGAAAGAGAAAGAGAAAGAGAGAGAGAGAGAGAGAGAGAGAGAGAGAGAGAGAGAGAGAGAGAGAGAGAGAGAGAGAGAGAGAGAGCCAGAGAGAGCCAGAGAGAGCCAGAGAGAGCCAGAGAGAGCCAGAGAGAGCCAGAGAGAGCCAGAGTGAGCCAGAGTGAGCCAGAGTGAGCCAGAGAGAGCCAGAGAGCCGCCAGTTTGTTTTAATTACCCTCCTGCTGGGTGCCTCTCTGGTTCCTTATGTGAAAACTGGCTCCTGCCCAGTGGCGGTGAAGCCAGATGGGGCAGGCAGGTGGGGCACACAGGCCTGAGTCTCTCCTGGAGCTCTCCCCTGGAGGGGTCGCTCCTGGACCCCATGGTGTTGGTGTGAGTTCCCACATAGGAGATGAGATGGATGGGGAGACCCCCCCTGGGACTTATCTCCCCAATCCAGATTGTAGGAGGTGGGAGGCTCACATTACACTCCTATGTGGTATTTGGGGATTTAAAAAAGGTAGCAATCGAGATTCAAGATGGTTTTATTAAAACCAGCTCAACTAATTAAAACCTTTTTTAGGTACATTTATACATGTACAGTGAGGGAAAAAGTATTTGATCCCCTGCTGATTTTGTACGTTTGCCCACTGACAAATAAATTATCAGTCTATAATTTTAATGGTAGGTTTATTTGAACAGTGAGAGACAGAATAACAACAAATAAATCCAGAAAAACGCATGTCAAAAATGTTATAAATTGATTTTCATTTTAATGAGGGAAATAAGTATTTGACCCCCTCTCAATCAGAAAGATTTCTGGCTCTCAGGTGTCTTTTATACAGGTAACGAGCTGAGATTAGGAGCACACTCTTAAATGGAGTACTCCTAAACTCAGCTTGTTACCTGTATAAAAGACACCTGTCCACAGAAGCAATCAATCAATCAGATTCCAAACTCTCCACCATGGCCAAGACCAAAGAGCTCTCCAAGGATGTCAGGGACAAGATTGTAGACATACACAAGGCTAGAATGGGCTACAAGACCATCGCCAAGCAGCTTGGTGAGAAGGTGACAACAGTTGGTGCGATTATTCGCAAATGGAAGAAACACAAAAGAACTGTCAATCTCCCTCGGCCTGGGGCTCCATGCAAGATCTCACCTCATGGAGTTGCAATGATCATGAGAACGGTGAGGAATCAGCCCAGAACTACACGGGAGGATCTTGTCAATGATCTCAAGGCAGCTGGGACCATAGTCACCAAGAAAACAATTGGTAACACCCTACGCCGTGAAGGACTGAAATCCTGCAGCGCCCGCAAGGTCCCCCTGCTCAAGAAAGCACATATACATGCCCGTCTGAAGTTTGCCAATGAACATCTGAATGATTCAGAGGAGAACTGGGTGAAAGTGATGTGGTCAGATGAGACCAAAATTGAGCTCTTTGGCATCAACTCAACTCGCTGTGTTTGGAGGAGGAGGAATGCTGCCTATGACCCCAAGAACACCATCCCCACCGTCAAACATGGAGGTGGAAACATTATGCTTTGGGGGTGTTTTTCTGCTAAGGGGACAGGACAACTTCACCGCATCAAAGGGACGATGGACGGGGCCATGTACCGTCATATCTTGGGGGAGAGCCTCCTTCCCTCAGCCAGGGCATTGAAAATGGGTCGTGGATGGGTATTCCAGCATGACAATGACCCAAAACACACGGCCAAGGCAACAAAGGAGTGGCTCAAGAAGAAGCACATTAAGGTCCTGGAGTGGCCTAGCCAGTCTCCAGACCTTAATCCCATAGAAAATCTGTGGAGGGAGCTGAAGGTTCGAGTTGCCAAATGTCAGGCTCGAAACCTTAATGACTTGGAGAAGATCTGCAAAGAGGAGTGGGACAAAATCCCTCCTGAGATGTGTGCAAACCTGGTGGCCAACTACAATAAATGTCTGACCTCTGTGATTGCCAACAATGGTTTTGCCACCAAGTACTAAGTCATGTTTTGCAGAAGGGTCAAATACTTATTTCCCTCATTAAAATGCAAATCAATTTATAACATTTTTGACATGCGTTTTTCTGGATTTGTTTGTTGTTATTCTGTCTCTCACTGTTCAAATAAACCTACCATTAAAGTTATATACTGATCATTTCTTTGTCAGTTGGCAAACGTACAAAATCAGCAGGGGATCAAATACTTTTTTCCCTCACTGTATATATTACAGCCACACTTTTCCTCAATAAAGTAGTTATCAGCAAAGTCAGAGCTAGAAAGGGGGGGTCAAGTGCAAGTGTTGGTTTAGGAAAGTATTTTTAATTTTAATATTTGTATTTTTAGGGGAGGGGGGGTCGAGGTGAGGAGGGGGATTATTTAAGATACTGTTTGAAGAGGTATGGTTTCAAGTGCTTTCGGAAGATGGGCAGGGACTCTGCGTTTTTAGCTTCAGGGGGAAGCTGGTGCTACAATTTGGGGTGCCAGGACAGAGAAGGGCTTGGACTGGGTTGAGCAGGAGCTGTCCTCCTGTAGGGGTGGGAGGGCCAAGAGACCAGAGGTGGCAGAACGGAGAGCTCGGGTTGGTGTGTAGGGTTTGAGCATAGCCTGAAGGTAGGCAGGGTCAGTTCCTCTTTCTGTTCTGTAGGTAAGCACCATGGTCTTGTAGTGGATGCGAGCTTAGACTGGAAGCCAGTGGACAGCTAGATGCTAGATGAATAGATGCATTAGTAGCTGTGCATTTATTGACATTGAGAAGATTGAAGGAATGAGGGAGTTATGTGCATTATACACGGGGTATACATGGGGTGCAAAACACAACAGTAGCTTGCAGCTGCGAGTCAGTCTTCCAGCCAGTCAGTCAGTCAGTCCACCCACATGGTCGGCACAGCAGTTATGGGGCCTACATGACCAACCTCAGCCTCAACCCTCAGCCTCAGTGGACTCAGCCTTAAGAACTATAATATCCTTTCATCTGACCGGCTCTAAAGCAGCTCTACCCGGCAGGACCCAGTTCACCATGGCACCACAGCCACTTTAATTAGTCTGAAACTCTCACATTCCTGCCCAGCCCTAATTACTAGCTGTTCCTGTTCCCTCACACCACAGTGGTGGGCATTCCTAGGGACAGGAGTTTGGCCTGACCATACACGTGACCGGACCAGGAAAAACACTGGGCCCTAGTCATTCCCCTAAACCTAAACCTGCGCTGTCAGTCAGTTCTCCAGTGAGTCTGTCTGTCTGTCAGTCAGTCAGGCAGGCTCTTAATCCTGTGTGTCCGGGGTACTGGGCTCTTGAAAAGAGAAGCTGTCCGGCTGCTTCGTAGCGTATCCGATGTGCCAGACACATGTGAACGGAGGAGAGACGGGGAGGAGAGGGGAACTGAGGGTAATGGAGGGGAAAGAAGTGGAGGAGAGGGGGAGCTGGGGAAAGAAAGGAGAGAGGGAGAGAAGGGGAACATGTGGACTTTGGTGGTTTACTATAGCAGAGCTCATTAAGGCCGCAGGAAGCACAGCCAGGAGGCAGAGGAAGTACGGCACTCAGTGGCCTGCTCTGCTCTGTCTGCCCTGCTGCTACTGCTGCTGCTACGCTCTTTACTGTTTACTACTACCACTACTATTACTACAGCTTGCTTTGCTCTGGTCTGCTCTGGTCTGGTTGCTCTCAGACTGGGGGGATGTATACAGTGCATTCGGAAAGTATTCAGGCCGCTTGAATTTGTCCACATTTTGTTACGTTACAGGCTTATTCTAAAATTGATTAAATAAAACATTTTCCTCATCAATCTACACACAATACCACATAATGACAAAACAAAGTTTTTTAGAAATATTTGCAAATTTATACAAAATAAAAACCTTAAACACCTTATTTACATAAGTATTCAGCCCCTATGCTATGAAACTCGAAATTGAGTTCAGGTGCATCCTGTTTCCATTGATCATCCTTAAAACTCTTAAGGATCGGACCCTTTTCTTCAATTTTTGCCTAAAACGACATACCCAAATCTAACTGCCTGTAGCTCAGGACCTGAAGCAAGGATATGCATATTCTTGATATCATTTGAAAGGAAACACTTTGAAGTTTGTGGAAATGTGAAAATAATGTAGGTGAATATAACACATTAGATCTGGTAAAAGATAATACAAACCAAAAAACATTCGTTTTCAAAAAAAAAAATTTGCATCATCTTTGAAACGCAAGAGAAAGACCAGACAGTGATGTAGGATTCTAGATGTAATTTAGATGTTGTCCACCAGATGGAAGCAGTATGTGTGCAAAGTTTCAGACTGATCCAGTGAAGAATTACATCACTACACAATATTTTGTATCAAGTCTGCCTGGAGTTTTCCCAAAAGTGCCAAATTGGTTTTCAAGTACATAACTATAGAGAACATACAAAAATGCTATGGTAATACAAAATGTAAGTTTTCCCACTCCCCGGAATGTCATACATGATGGATCATTAGCTTCCCTACAGATAAGACACTAACCTTCACACATCTAGATGGCCGGGCGGGGTGGGTGTGGAGCAAGAGGTCAAACTGTAGAACCCAGTTCCTACATTTGAATATAGAAATAGATGACAAATCAGAGCAAGATTACTGAATGTAAGCACATTATTTACCTTCAGAGGTGAATGTACCAAACCAGTTGCTGTAATAAAAGTGTTTTGTTCTTGTGCACTATCCTCAAACAATAGCATGGTATTTTTTTTGCTGTAATAGATACTTTAAGTTGGACACTGCAGTTAGATTAACAAGAATGTAAGCTTCCTGCCCATATAAGACATGTCTATGTCCCGGAAAGTTGGCTGTTGTTTACAACACCATTCTAGTCACATATCGCATATTGAGAAGCAACCGTCCCGTATAAGGGACACCGATCCCGTAGAGGTTAAGATGTTTCTACAACTTGATTGGAGTCCACCTGTGCTAAATTCAATTGATTGGGCATGATTTGGAAGGGCACATACTTGTCTATATAAGGTCCGACAGTTGACAGTGCATGTCAGCACAAAAACCAAGCCATGAGGTTAAAGGAATTGTCCGTAGAGCTCCGAGACAAGATTGTGTCAAGGCACAGATCTGGGGAAGGGTACTAAAAAATGTCTGCCACATTGAAGGTCCCCAAGAACACAATGTCCTCCATCAGTCTTAAATGGAAGAAGTTTGGAACCACCAAGATTCTTCCTAGAGCTGGCCGCCTGGCCAAACTGAGCAATCAAGGGAGAAGGGCCTTGGTCAGGGAGGTGACCAAGAACCCGATGGTCACTCTGACAGAACTCCAGAGTTCCTCTGTGGAGATGGGAGAACCTTCCAGAAGGACAACCATCTTTGCAGCACTCCACCAATCAGGCCTTTATGGTAGAGTGGCCAGACGGAAGCCACTCCTCAGTAAAAGACACATGACAGCCCGCTTGGAGTTTGCCAAAAGGCACCTAAAGGACTCACAGACCATGAGAAACATGATTCTCTGGTCTGATGAAAGCAAGATTGAACTCTTTGGCCTGAATGCCAAGTGTCATGTCTGTAGGAAACCTGGCACTATCTCTACGTTGAAGCATGGTGTTGGCAGCATCATGCTGTGGGGATGTTTTTCAGCGGCAGGGACTGGGAGACTAGTCAGGATCGAGGGAAAGATGAACGGAGCAAAGTACAGAAAGATCCTTGATGAAAACCTGCTCAGGACCTCAGACTGGGGGCGAAGGTTCACCTTCCAACAGGACAACAACCCTAAGCACACAGCCAAGACAACGCAGGAGTGGCTTCGGGACAAGTCTCTGAATGTCCTTGAGTGGCCCAGCCAGAGCCTGGACTTGAACCCGAAATAACATCTCTGGAGAGACCTGAAAATAACTGTGCAGTGACTCTCCCCATCCAACCTGAATGGGAGAAACTCCTCAAATACAGGTGTGCCAAGCTTGTAGTGTCATAAACAGGAAGACTCTAGGCTGTAATCACTGCCAAAGGTGCTTCAACAAAGTACTGTGTAAAGGATCTGAATACTTATGTACAGAGGTGGGTAGAGTAGCCAAAAATTGTACTCAAGTAAAAGTACTGTTACTTCAGAATAATATGACTCAAGTAAAAGTAAAAAGTAGTCATCCAAATAATTACTTGAGTAAGAGTAAAAAAGTACTTAGTGAAAAAACTACTCAAGTACTGAGTAACTGTTGAGTAACGTCTGATTTATTTTTTAACACAAGACAACAATCAGACAGACAAAAATACAAAATAATCATCTTTAATGAATTACAAAATAGCTTAAATTAAAATAATTCAGGTAAATTCAAGTATTAAAAAATAAAATAATAATAAATTAAAAATAAATAAGCACAAGTAACACAAATTTCCAAACCTTTATACTTTTTTTACCAGGCAGAACTAGAACGAGGCAGCCCATAAACTCTCATAAACTGTGTGTGTGTCTCCACAGTGACAGAACAACAGAAGGAAACACACAAACATTTCATACCAGGCATGCTGAACAGAAAACTGCACACCAGAAGGAAGCGGTCAACGTAAAATAATCAATAGGTGTTGATTAGGCCTACTCAGTACCTTTGTATTGCATGGCAAGCAACAGCCCTTTTTCTGTGTGCCTAGAAATGAATACTCTGATCTGTGATTAGGCCACACTGCACATCTCACTGAGCAGAGGAAAAGAGCAGCAGTACACATCAACTGAAAAAGCACCAGTCCATGATAGATGGCCAAATAAAACAATATTGCAGGCCTAGTATCCCAGAACACAAATTAAGCTGAATGCATGTTCTCTAAAAGGCATTAGAGGAGAGTGATGTAGTTGTAGATCGGGCATTATGTTTACTTCCAGTTCCAATATCTAACAAGAAAAGTCAGCAAAAAAAAGTCACACTAACTATATTGCAACCCTGTGGTTTGTCACTGACACACTATAATCCTAAATGTCAGTAACATTATACAGAGTTATATAGGTCAATGTCTACTGGTTCACATTTGAATTGATAAACAAGTATATTTACCAGCATTTAAGATGTTCTCCTCTGTGGTCCAGGATGTTCTGAATCTTGGTAGGAGTATTGCTGCTGCAATCAGCTCAGGCACTTTCATGACGTCTCCAAAACGTTTCTGGATCCCTTGCTGCAGGGCGTGAACAAGAGGTGTACACATTTTGCAAGTTGACTCCAACTTCTTCAGCTTGTCCCGCAACTGGTAAAGTGTTGGCAGCAGGAGGCCCATATGCACAGATGATTCCCCTTGGAGGATATTAAGGGCCATGGCAACAGGCTTCATCACAGCAGCATACTCGACCAAAAACCCATTTTCAGCTGGATTGAACCTATAAAAGATGTAACGATAAAACAATTACTTATAGCTATTTCTGGTACAATGTCTTTATTATGCATCGTACATGTTAAATACAAAATATATATATATATATATATATTTCATTCAAGTCATCCACAATTGTCACACCACCATGCAAAGAAAACTTAGTTACTTGAGACAAGTGGATTCACCCATTAATCAGCAAGGCTTATTTACTTTTATTATTCTTTAAAAACAAAATATACATTTTGTCAACTTACATCTTTATCTTTAATGCTGTGCAGACATTGCGAATTGCTTGTTCTCCTTGCTCTCGGTGAATGCGCACAATCCTTTCTACAGCGAGGAACAGGGAGCTCCAGCGTGTCTGATTGGGTCGGAGAAACTGCAGCTTGCATTCACGTTCCACTGTTTCATGAGCCATGGTTGACCTGCTGGTTTTATTCCAAAGAGCATGACATTTTGCAGACAGAGACAGCCTCTTGTAGGTTTCGTTTGCAGCTCCTCCTGCAGCAGTGGCATCAACTGTGGATATAAGATTGAGGAGATGGCATGCACACTTTTGGTGCCTTGGAAGTTGGTACTCAAGGCCTGTTTTGTCATCCAGAATTGCAGACATCTTGATACTCCACCTCTGACTCACTCTGATCTTCTGTTGCATCATCAAGGGTGGAGTCACTCTCCTCTTGTACATTGATGGCTTCCTCCTCTTTCTCCTCACCATATAATCGAAAGGAAGTTTGAGCCACTGTCTGTCGTCCTGGTCACTTTTTCCCTGATGTTGTACTCAGAATGTATTTCCTCTAATGCAGCAGCAAGGACATCAAATGTGTGCGAGCCTTTGACAGGTCTACAAGCCAATGTGGAGTGCCTCTCCAGTGAGGTGTTGTCTATCCAGTGACAGGTGACACCTAAGTACGGTAGCTACGTTAGCAACATAATTCACAGCACTCAGCTTTTTGATGATTATGCTCTTCTTGTGTTTTGCAGCTTCTTGTATTCTTGTGCATAACGTTTTCCTTGTCATTACTGTATGAGGTTGCAAGGTTTCTATCAAAGTATTGAAGGATGGCGTCTCAACCACAGAAAATGGTTGGTTGGCCTCACATACAAAATTTAGCATCAGCTTGTCAAGCGTTGCTTGTGTTACCCGCCCTGGGGCAGCAAAGGCTGTGATTTTTGCATTTTTCACAAGAGTATCACTGGAAGAGGAGGACTTACGCTTTCTGTGGTTCTCTAGTAAGTCTGTGTACTTTGCCAGTTTGTTGGGGTGAATCCTCTGTGGACAAAAAAAAAATATGTGAGGCTACAGGGAGATCAAGACATTAAAAGAGACTTATCACATCAAATGTGGATATATATATATATATATATATATATATATATATATATATATATATATATATATATATATATATATATATATATATATATATATATATATATAGAAAATGTTTAAAACATATGTAACCTAAAAGACAAACATTCGCCTATCCACAGCAAAAAAAAACGAATTTAGGAAACTTACCGCTACATGTTTCCTCAAGTTAGATGTTGAGTTCTTGAACGCTGAAATGTCCGTTTGTTTTGGTAGACACAGAAGACACCGCATAATGTAGCTGTTCTTTCGCACTTTTACGAAGGTAAACATGCTTTCAATATGAGGCCAGGGGTGCGGGTGTTCCTCCTCGTCTGTGTCTGCATTGCCGACGGCTAATTCTGACATTTTTGTGTTGCTATGATTGTAAAGCCAACCCGTCCCGCCACTGAGATTGAGTATGGTAAAGTGACGAGACTGCACAACTACGTTTGATTGGTGAAACACAGTCACGTGGTAGAGCCTTAGCGGAAGTCTCTCTCTCTCTGTCAAAATAAAACATTAAAATAAGGCATATGCCGGGGGATAAAGACAATGACGCGTAGAATACCAAAGAGGTAAAAAGAAAAGTAACGACCTCATTGTAGCCTAATGTAGCGGAGTAAGAGTACAGTTTCTTCTTCACAAATCTACTCAAGTAAAAGTAAAAAGTATAGTGATTTAAAACTACTCCTAGAAGTATAATTTTTTCAAAAACTTACTCAAGTAAATGTAACGGAGTAAATGTAACTCGTTACTACCCACCTCTGCTTATGTAAATGTACTATTTCAGTTTTTGATTTCTAACATTTGCAAAAATTTCTACAAACCTGTTTTTGCTTTGTCATTATAGGGTATTGTGTGTAGATTGATGAGTGGAAAAAACTATTTAATCAATTTTAAAATAAGGCTGTAATGTAACAAAATGTGGAAAAAGTCAAGGGGTCTGTCACGACTTCCTCCGAAGCTGCCACCTCTCCTTGTTCGGGCAGGCTCTGGCGTTCGTCGTCACTGGCCTTCTAGCCACTGCCGCTCCTCATCTCATCATTCCATTTGTTTTGTCTTGTTTATTACACACACCTGGTTCATATCCCCTCATCAGTACCTGTATGTGTTCCCTCTGCCCCCTTGTCTTTGTGTGTGATTGTTTATTGTGAGGTTAGTGAAGCTCGGTGGAGCTCCTAGTATTTTGTATCGCCGGGATAATTCCCTGTGTGCCTTGTAGTTTCCAGTGTGCCTGTTTTGCGCACTGGAGTGTTTTGACGCTTTACTGCGTAACTTTGTGTTTGCGGAATAAATCCTGTTATTCTGTGATTTACCCTCCTGCGCCTGGTTCCTTCTAAATCACTCACCACAGAATCACACACCAGACATGGAGTCCGCAGGAGAGGAGCACATGCCTTGAGTCGTGGCGTGGGTCCGGGAGCATTCGACGATGCTAGCCAGCTTGGGAGAAGCGATGGATCGGGTTCTCCAGGTCGTCCAACGCCTGGAGAGGAGAGGACCCAAACTTTCGGGACCAGCTGAGCGACCGAATCCAGCCACCCACACCCGAGCATCCAGAGGGATTCATATATTCCGTGGTAACAATGGGATTTTGACGGGACAGCTGCCCTCTGCCAGGGAGTTATACTTCTCGAACATCAGCCTGGCTCCATCAGAGCGGGAGAAGGTGTTTGCTCTCGGGGAAAGCCCTGGAGTGGGCCAACGCGGTCTGGAGTGAAGGAGGAATCGTGTTGGACAACTACGGGGAGTTCGTTTGCCTATTTCGGGCCGTCTTTGATCACCCGCCCGAAGGTAGAGAGGCGGGCGAGCGGCTGGTCCACCTGAGGCAGGGGACGAGAACCACGCAGGACTTCGCCCTGGAGTTTCGTACTCTGGCGGCTGGGTCCGGGTGGAACGAGCGGGCCCTCATCGACCACTTCCGGTGCCATCTACGGGAGGACATCCGAAGGGAGCTAGCCTGCCGGGACACCACATTGTCCTTCGATCAACTGGTGGACATGGCCATCCGGTTGGACAACCTGCTGGCTTCTAGAGAACGTCCTGGAAGGGGCCTGCCCATTCCACCCCCCCAACCCGGATCATGAGATGATGGAGCTGGGTGGAGCGGCAATCCGGGAGAGCGGAGGACGACAGCGCCAGTGTCACTCTTGTGGCACGAGAGGTCATTCTCCTGCACGCTGTCGTCTGCGTTCTTTTGGGTCTGAAGGTGGCAGGCAGGGCACTCTCGCGTCACCCCAGGTATCGAACACCCACACTCGTTCAGAGCCCTCTGCTGCACACTGTACCCTACACATCCACTTTCCTGATTACACGGTAGTTCCCCAGTGTAAGGTGCTGGTCGATTCAGGCGCAGCTGGGAACTTTATGGACAGGTCATTTGCACATAGTCTGGGCATTACATTAGTTCCCTATCCATTCCATTCCCCATCAGAGCACTTGACAGTCGACCATTATGGTCCGGGTTCGTTAGGGAAGTTACAGCACCAGTCACTATGGTTACGCACGAGACCCATAGAGAGTCACCTTTTTTATTATTGAGTCTCCTGATTTCCCTGTTGTGTTATGTCTTCCCTGGTTAGCACTACACAACCCCACCTTTTCATGGCCGCAGAGGGTTCTCACGGGGTGGTCGCGACAGTGTCAGGGTAGGTGTCTAGGTGTTTCCATTGGTGCAACCAGGGTGGAAAGTCCAGACACTACCTCCACCGTGCGCATTCCCCCCGAATACCTTGATTTGGCGCATGCGTTTTCCAAAACGCAGGCGACCAAATTACCACCTCATCGGGCGGGGGATTGCGCAATAAACCTCTGGGTAGACGCCGTGCCTCCCAGGAGTCATGTGTATCCCCTGTCGCAGGCTGACACAGAGGCGATGGAGACATACGTCTCCAAGTCCCTGCGTCAGGGGTTCATACGTCCCTCCACTTCGCCTGCCTCCTCGAGTTTCTTTTTTGTGAAGAAGAAAGCCGGAGGTCTGCGCCCTTGCATTGATTACCGAGCACTGAACAAGGGGACAATACGTTACAGTTATCCTCTACCCCTCATTCCATCTGTGATCGAGTCAATGCATGGGGTGCGCTTCTTCACAAAATTAGATCTCCGGAGTGTGTACAACCTGGTGCGTGTCCGAGAAGGGGACGAGTGGAAGACCGCATTCAGCACAACCACGGAGCATTACGAATACCTGGTGATGCCGTATGGTTTGATGAATGCTCCATCCGTCTTCCAGTCCTTTGTGAACGAGGTGTTTCGGGACATGCTTGGTCGCGGTGTAGTGGTCTACATCGATGACATTCTGGTGTATTCCGCTACGCGCACCGAGTATGTGTCCCTGGTTCGCAAAGTGCTGGCTCGACTGTTGGAACATGACCTTTATGCCAAGGCAGAAAAGTGTCTGTTTCTCCAACAGTCTGTCTCCTTCCTTGGATACCGCATTACCACCTCAGGTGTGGAGATGGAGGGAGATCGCACTTCTGCCGTGCGTAATTGGCCGTCTCCAACCACGGTAAAGGAGGTGCAGGGCTATATTTGCTTTGCCAACTACTATCGGAGGTTTATCCGGGGCTTTGGCAAGGTCGCAGCTCCCATCACATATCTGTTGAAGGGTGGGCCGTCCCGGCTCCGCTGGTCTGCTGAGGCTGACAGGGCCTTCAGTAACCTGAGGGTTCTCAGCCCCGGTACTGGCCCATCCCGATCCATCACTACCATCCGTAGTGGAGGTGGATGCGTCCGAGGTAGGGATAGGCGCTGTCCTATCTCAACGCTCGGGCACGCAACCCAAGCTCCGCCCCTGTGCCTTCTTCTCCAAGAAGCTCAGCCCGGCGGAGCAGAACTACGACATTGGTGATCGGGAGCTGTTGTCCGAACCCTGACCGTGTGGAGGCACTGGCTCGAGGGGGCGAAACACCCATTCCTCATCTGGACGGACCACCGTAATCTGGAGTACATCCGGACAACGAGGAAGCTGAACCCTCGCCAGGCCAGGTGGGCCCTATTCTTCACCCTGTTTGATTTTACACTATCTTACATCCCGGGTACGAAGAACGTGAAGGCAGACACACTGTCATGGCTGTACGACACAGAGGAGAGGCCCATAGACAACAGAACCATACTCCCGGCATTCTGCATTGTGGCGCTGGTAGTGTGGGCGATGGACGTGGACATAGAGCGGGCATTACGCACAGAGCCATCTCCACCTCAGTGTCCAGCTGGGCTGCAGTACGTGCCGTCTCTTTTCCGTGACTATCTTATCTATTGGGCACACACGTCCCCCTCCTCTGGTCACCCAGGTATCGGTCGTACAGTGCGCTGCCTAACCGGAAAGTACTGGTGGCCTACCTTGGCTAAGGTCGTGAGGGTGTATGTCTCCTCCTGCTCAGTGTGCGCCCAGAGTAAGGCACCTAGGCACCTCCCACCGGGTAAGTTACAGCCCTTACCAGTTCCACAACGGCGATGGTCCCACCTGTGTATTGACTTTTTCACTGATCTTCCTCTCTCTCAGGGTAACACCACCATCTTGGTCGTTGTGGACCGCTTTTCAAAAGCCTGCCGCCTCCTTCCTCTGCCCGGTCTCCCCACGGCCCTGCAGACTGTGGAGGCCCTGTTTACTCAAGTCTTCCGGCACTATGGGGTGCCAGAGGACATAGTGTCTGACCAGGGTCCCCAGTTTACATCCAGGGTCTGGAAGGCGTTCATGGAACGTCTGGGGGTCTCGGTCAGCCTGGCCTCTGGGTTTCACCCCGAGAGTAATGGGCAGGTGGAACGGGTGAATCAGGATGTGGGTAGGTTCCTGCGGTCCTACTGCCAGGACCGGCCGGGGGAGTGGTCGGTGTTCTTGCCATGGTCAGAATATGCCCAGAACTCTCTCCGCCACTCTTCCACTAACCTATCGCCCTTTCATTGTGTTTTAGGTTATCAGCTGGTTCTGGCACCGTGGCATCAGAGCCAGCCGAAGCTCCTGCAGTGGATGACTGGTTTCGGCGCGCGGAGGAGACGTGGAACGCTGCTCACGTCCATCTCCAGTGCACCGTGTGCCGCCAGAAGGCCAACGCTGACTGCCACCGCAGTGAGGCCCCGATCTTGGTACCGGGTGATCGGGTCTGGCTCTCGACCCGGAATCTGCCCCTCCGCCTGCCCTGCCGGAAGCTGAGCCCGCGGTTTGTGGGGCCATTCAAAGTCCTGAGGAGCATAAACAAGGTTACATAGAGGTTATTACTCCCTCCAGATTACCGTATTAACCCCTCGTTCCATGTGTCTCTCCTCAGGCCGGTGGTGGCTGGTCCGCTCCAGGAGTCTGAGGTGCGGGAGATTCCTCTGCCCCCTCTGGACATCGAGGGGCCCCCGGCATACTCCGTCCATTCCATCCTGGATTCGAGGCGTCAGGTGGGTGGCCTTGAGTACCTCGTGGAGTGGGAGGGGTACGGTCTGGAGGAGCGGTGCTGGGTTCCGGTGAGGGATATCCTCGATCCCTCCCTATTGCGGGATTTCCACTGTCGCCATCCGGCTCGCCCTGCTCCGCGTCCTCCTGGCTGTCCCAGAGGCCGGTATCAGCGCACTGCTGGAGCTGCGTGTCAAGGCGGAGGGGGGGGGGTACCACCTCTCCTTGTTCGGGCAGGCTTCGGCGTTCGTCATCACCGGCCTTCTAGCCACTGCCGCTCCTCATCTCATCATTCCATTTGTTTTGTCTTGTTTATTACACATACCTGGTTCATATCCCCTCATCAGTACCTGTATAAGTGTTCCCTCTGCCCCCTTGTCTTTGTGTGTGAAGGTTTATTGTGAGGTTAGTGAAGCTCGTTGGAGCTCCTAGTATTTTGTCTCTCTCTCCTCAGCAGCAGGCGCACGTGAGCTGAGCAGCTGGATATAAGCTATAAGTTTTATTGAGTCGCAATTGGCTGACACAGATAACAAGCTCGTTCAGTTTTCATCACACAAACACGAAATTAACAGAGGACAGGTCCAATCGGGTCCAGTCAGTAAATACATTTTAATTGCACATACCCTTGACCCGTGGCAATTATGTCAGACCCGACCCAGATCCGAGACAAAAGTCACGATTTAGGACCGGGACCCACTCCGGATTGGATCTCGGAATTTCGGGTCTGTTGAAACCGTGAAGACCTCTAATAGAGAGAGAGAGAGAGAGAGAGAGAGAGAGAGAAAGAGAGAGAGAGAGGGAGAGAGAGAGAGAGAGAGAGAGAGAGAGAGAGAGAGAGAGAGAGAGAGAGAGAGAGAGAGAGAGAGAGAGAGAGAGAGAGAGAGAGAGAGGGAGAGAGAGAGAGAGAGGTTAGGGTAAAAAAAGAGCAGCAGTTTCCTGGTCTGAAGCTTATGTGACTATTACGGTGGTATTAATGTCTGCAGATTGCGTGCTTTTTCCTGCCCCTACATCCGCCCACACTCCTCCGTCCACATCCATGAAATTGGGACCATGTGTTGGTGCCGCACTCAGTCTCTCTGTCTCTTTTTTCTTGTTACAAGCCCTCCTTCCCTTTTCCCTCCTTCATTCCTCCTTCCCTCCTCTCTCATACCCACTTGCTGTTGTTCCTCAAGGGATCCAAGACTGGGACAGAGATAGGCCAATCTCCTACCGTCCCCACTGCCTGTGTGTGACGCCCTACTTTCAACCAGTCATCACATAGCCTATGATAATGTGACAGTGATACACTCTGGAGTTTGTGGATTATTCTAACATGAACAATTGTGGTTATATTAATGTATACCATATATTTGACATTTGCCTATTTGTTGATGGTATGCTTCTTGATTAGAACACTATTAGTCTTTCCTGGCCTATTTTGGTGTTGATATTAGGATATTGGGTTGTAACGGAAAAGTGCAATTTATATGGTAATTTTGGATTGCGCTGTAGCTGCTGCCAGTTTGGAAGCCATGGTTAAGGCCTGCAAGTGATCTAAAACACCAAATATTCATTGATATGTTGTTATGTGTAAACACATCACCTAGCAGCCAACCTGCTTCCACCAATCCCATGTAATTATGGTAAAATTCGGTGAAATCTCCCCCCAATGAATGAATGTATTCATTCATTCTTTACGATTACAGTAGCACTTATTTTTTTAAAGTACAATACAGTCAATTCTATGGTATTGTACTGTGTGTCATTACACAGTACTTACTTTGATACTATATTTAGATTACAGAAGGTGTACTGCAATAAGAAATACATGCCAAATTCATGGCAACCCTGTGGTGTATTAACATTATGACTGTTTTGGAGGAACAATGAATGTTGTTTATGTTAGTATCAAAAGGGAATGTTTTAGGGTGACGCCCCCGGGGAGACTGGTGATTGGCCAGAAGAGGGAGCATCATTGTTATAAATAGGGGGGAAAACGAAGGAGAGGGCAGAACGAGCAGCCATTCTGAGGCGTCACTCTCCGGGTGTCATGTCACCTGTCACTCATGCTGAAGCTTGTGGTCTGAATAAACCTTATGATCAACGTTCAGTATGAGCAGACTCCTTTTGTTCATCAGCAATAATTGCCACCACTCACTCGATACGACAACCCCTTTACGGTGTTGTTTTGGGCAAGTGTTAATCAGTCACGGGGCATTGTTGTGGTAAGCTATCAAGTGTTTATAGCACAGCTGACCGGCTCAGGCTCAGGCTCAGGCTGCATGGCCCATTGACACTCTCCTGCCCTGAGGACCTGGGACAGACTCATCTCTGGAGTGTGGGAACTTGGGCGACTCCCACCCCTGTCTCTCCCCTCTCCCCTCTCCCCTCTCCCCTCTCCCCTCTCCCCTCTCCCCTCCTTCCCCCTCTCTCCCGCCCGGCTCTCACACTGAAGCAGATACAGATTGGATTGATGGATCCTCTAAGCTCTCCACCACCTCAGACCTTTCACCCCTCCTCGGAAGGTCACCCATTCATTCCACCCACCCACCCTCCCTCCCTCCCTCCCTCCCTCCCTTTCCCTCTCTCTCTCCTTTCACTCTAAGCCCCCCCCCACCCCTCACTCTCTCTTCTTCTGTGAACTTTCGCTTCTTCTCTAACCTGCTGTAATGATAACATTGGGGAGCTGGCTCAAGTTTAAAACAACTGGCTCCCCTGCATGCACAAACCTTGCACAGTAAGACAGGGATTTGGAAAGTTATAAAAGCTATCGTGTTTGGCTAAAGCCCCTCAGCCCTGCTACTGTTATTGGATTGGATATTATTCAACAGAGGCCTCCAGACAGGAACAGTGTTTCGGGAGAAAAGAGCCCTGCGTTTATTAGGTTAACTGTACCCACAGTCGCTAACACACAGACAGACCTGGCCCTGTCGATGAATGGGTTGATTGAGACGTACAGTATGTCTGTTTTTACATCAGAGCCACTGCTAAGGGCCTCATTGTCTTCTTATAACCTATATCCGCAAGCTAATTTATTGATATAATTATTGAGAAAGTCACTTGATTACTAAGGTACAGTGCATTCGGAAAGTATTCAGATGCCTTCATCCACATTTTGTTACATTACAGCCTTATTCTAAAATGGATTAAATAATTTTAAAAATCTCATCAATCTATACACAATAACCCATAATTAAAAGCAAAAACAGGTTTATATAAATGTTTGCAAATGTATTAAAAAACAGAAATAACTTATTTACGTAAGTATTCAGACCCTTTGCTATGAGACTCGAAATTGAGCTCAAGTGCATCCTGTTTACGTTGATCATCCTTGAGATGTTTCTACAACTTGAATGAAGTCCACCTGTGGTAAATTCAATTGATTGGACATGATTTGGAAAGGCACACACCGGCCAAATTGAGCAGTCAGGGGAGAAGGGCCTTGGTCAGGGTGGTGACCAAGAACCCAATGGTCACTCTGACAGAGCTCCAGAGTTCCTCTGTGGAGATGGGAGAACCTTCCAGAAGGACAACCATCTCTGCAGCACTCCACCAATCAGGCCTTTATGGTAGAGTGGCCAGACGGAAGCCACTCCTCAGTAAAAGGCACATGACAGCCCGCTTGGAGTTTGCCAAAAGGCACCAAAAGGACTCTCAGACTATAAGGAACAAGATTCTCTGGTCTGATGAAACCAAGATTGAACTCTTCGGCCTGAATGCCAAGCGTCACATCTGGAGGAAACCAGGCACCGCTCATCACCTGGCCAATACCATCCCTACGGTGAAGCATAGTTGAGGCAGCATCATGCTGTGGGGATGTTTTTCAGTGGCAGGGACTGGGAGACTAGTCAGGATCGAGGGAAAGATGAATGGAGCAAAGTATAGAGAGATCCTTGATGAAAACCTGCTCCAGAGTGCTCAGGACATCAGACTGGGGCGAAGGTTCACCTTCCAATAGGACAACGATCCTAAGCACACAGCGAAGACAACGCAGGAGTGGCTTCGGGACAAGTCTCTGAATGTCCTTGAGTGGCCCAGCCAGAGCCCGTACTTGAACCCTATCGAACATCTCTGGAGAGACCTGAAAATAGCTGTGCAGCGATGCTCCCCATCCAACCTGACAGAGCTTGAGAGGATCTACAGAGAAGAATGGGAGAAACTCCCCAAATACAGGTGTGCCAAGGTTGTAGCATCATACCCAAGAAGACTCGAGGCTGTAATTGCTGCTAAAGGTGCTTCAACAAAGTACTGAGTAAAGAGATCTGAATACTTAAGTAAATGTAATATTTTTTTTCATTTGCAAGAATGTCTAATACAACTTTTTAAAAACTATTTAATCCATTTTAGAATAAGGCTGTAATGTAACAAAATGTGGAAAAAGTGAAGGGGTCTGAATACTTTACAAATCCCCTGTGCCAGTATAAGCCTTATAAACGCTATCACTCATATCTATCATTAATTTGTGTTTAACAAACTTATCGACAGTGTGAAAAAATGCCCCCCAGCCACTACAGTATGCGTGTCATCCAATCTGCTGCCAGTGTGGGCCACACAAGGGACGGTATGGGAAATTAAATTGGGGATTTGCTCCCCGCGGAGCTCCCCTGTGGAATGTGGCACAGGGGAGTGGTGGACGCTGTTAGGATAAGGATGGAGGGGTGGAGAGAAGGAGCGATGGGGGTTGCTGAGCTGGTGGGGGTCACGGCTCACCAGGATACACGGGTCAAGTTTATTTTTCCTGTCAGGGGGCACTGAGAGAGAGGGAAGTGTGTGTGTGTGCGTATGTTTGTGTGAATGTGTGTGTGTGTGTTTGCTATTGAAAGGAACGGGGGGGGGGGGGGGTAAGGACTGGTGGACAGATGCACTCTAACCATCCTCAAAGTGGAGCCATCTTGGAACCTCACAGAGGGAGCCTTATCCTGGGTGAGTTACTAACAGACTGTCTCTGTGGTCAAGCAGCACTCTGGAAAGACTTCGCCTCAGTAATACTCTTCAGTACTGCTAGAGTGCACTTCTTACACTTCTAACACAATGTCCGGCTGAGTCGCTGACCAGTCCAACTTATCTGGCCGACTCACTCCACAGGTTCATCTACAGAGTTCACCACAAACATCCTGTAGGAAGATCCTATTGGACACTTCCTTCCTTCCTCTTCTTCCTCTGTGGTCCATTCCTGTGTTGTTGGGACATCATTGTTTATCATCACAGTTGAAACTGATGAAGGCTTGACACTGAAACATGTCTGTGTATGTTCATGATAAATAAATGTCATCTACATTTTGGAGAGTGCTGTCCTACTCATAAATGAACAAGAGGAAGAATTTTGGAGTGAGCAAGTTATTTGCTATTTACGGGAGACGGCATGTTGATATGAGAAAGAATGTAAGCGAGCTGATTCCCTAGTTGTGAAACCATGGTTTCTGATCACATATGCAAGTGAAGTGGAGGCACCGCTACGGTGTCCATATTAGCACAGCATCACATGTCTATGGTAGTGGTAGTGGTGGAGACACCCCATACCACAGACAATGATGATATGAGAAGAATGAGAAGGAGTTCTCTGTCTGAGAGACTCAATAGTAATGACACAGCTGGGCTAGTCTGGTCTGAGGTATGGCAAGCAGGCGGCGTCTGGTTGAAGGAGACAGAGTTCATGTATGCTTGTCAGCCTGATCCGGCCCCACTCACACATAAGCTCAGTATTTGTATGTTAAATATTAGAGAGGAGATTTTCCCCCACTTGACAGGTCACAAGAACATTTACTTAAGAATAAGAGAAAGAATACAGTCATTTGAGGAGAAGAAGAAGGAGGTTGATTTGAATCTATCTAGAGTGTTCTTATCCCAGGAATGTATTATAAGGCATGTGAATTCATACATCCTGCATTAACATGCACAGCTGCCTCCACTGTCACAAGTTACATTTCAGTGCACTCTAGACATTATAAAATGTTTACAACAATTACACAACCCAAGTACAGCAATAAGAATACATTTATAATAAACAGTCTCAGCTGTGACTAAACTGGAGAATCACATTGCTGTTTTATTCACCTGAACTGTCACAACTCAACTGCTCTAACAAATTACATTTTCTTGTTTCTTTCATTGCATAAAAGTTGCAATTTCATTCCACTAGACCTCAATTTCTCACTCACATTAACCACCCTTTGTGTTCAAGGCTGTCCTTATATGAACACCAGGACTGACCTTACAGTTCCGATGGATGTGGCCTTGGGTCAGCCTCAAGCAGAAGGCCTGTGGCGGTGTTACGGTATATAGTGTTACAGTGGTGTTACAGGTCGATCTGCCCTGGTTATTCAGTAACCCGGCCCATGACCATCTCCCATGATCCCACAGACAGGAAACAATAGCTCCTGGAGCACGTCAGCGTGGGAAACAAAACCTTCTGCTACACCAGGGTGTGAAAACACAACACAACCACAATCAATAACTCAGCTTCACATCGAGGGAACATTGAAACGTGTGTACACTGTGAAAGACAACAAAGTCTTACGTCATATGAATTAATGAGAAAATAGGGTGAGGTGGATAAAAGTTCACAGTAGGGTGAGTAGTTGTAGGACTAAAAGTAATACCTGCCCCAGAACAAACTGAATGTCATGGTTTGGTATCGATGACACGTACTGTAAGAGGACATAGGAATTCAATCTTAGATGACTCATTGATGACTGCTAGTTGATTTCCACATCAATGAAACAACACAACATACTCAGACTATGATTCATACCAAATATCGTAGTTGCTTATAAAAATATTATTAAATTCAGTGATTGTGCTCAATTTCTTTAGCAAATCAAATCACATTTTATTGGTCACATACACATATTTAGCAGATGTTATTGCGGGTGTAGCGAAATGCTTGTCATCCTAGCTCCAACAGTGCAGTAGTATCTAACAATTCACAACAATACACACAAATCTAAAAGTAAAAGAATGGAATTAAGAAATATATAAATATTAGGACGAGCAATGTCGGAGTGGCATTGACTAGGATACAGTACAATACAGTATATACAGTACATATGAAATTAGTAAAACAGTATGTAAACATTATTAAAGTGACCAGTGTTCCATTATTAAAGTGACCAGTGATTAAATGTCTATGTACATAGGGCAGCAGCCTCTAAGGTGCAGGGTTGAGTAACCTGGTGGTAGCCGGCTAGTGACAGATTCCCTGAAGCTGAACATTAAACATAATGTTATGGTCCTTTCCTTCCTGAAACCTTGACAAAAGGAGATGACTCTGTACTGTATGAAATAATTACCTCCATTCCCACTAGCTAGCCTGTTGCTTTACCTCTAACTAAACAACTGTATTATTTATTTCTCTCCACTATTGTCCACCTCCCTTCCTATCCTAGCCATTGGCTGAGGAACACACTGGCTTTCTATCCTGGAGCCTTGATGCTGGCCCTCCTCACCATGGAAATGGCATTGGCCAGATAAACCAGTGAATGGTATCGGAGCATGGTGCCACGGAGCTGCCAGGTCACAGATAGCCTGTTCAGGTCACTGTGAAGGTTGTCCTGGCCTCCTAATCGGCAGCCTGGTTGAGATACGGTTGAGATACGGTCACAAGCGGGTGGTGCTGTGGGGTAGTTTTTGTGTGTGTGCATGTGCTCTGGCTGCTCAGGCTGCTATGACGCCGTCTGTCTTTGTTCTGTCGTATCTAAACTCCAGTTGTGTTTCCAATTAAAGCCGGGGGAGAGATGGAGACAGACAGGCTGCTGGTTACAACATACTAGGGCGGCGGTGTTGCAAAAATCCAACCTCCCTTTTTCCCTCTCTTCCTTTCCTCCTAGCTCCCCACCCTCCACAATTGTTCATCCCCCCATTCAACATCCCTCCCCTCCCCTCGGATGTGGAAAGTGTTTTTGGAGTGGCTGAAGCATCAGGAGAACACAATGCTAAAGAGGAGAGCATGACGGAGGAATTCAGAGCCATGTGGCATGTTTTGTGTGTGTGTGTGTGTGTCTCCCTGTGAGTGTGTTTCTCGCTCTTCCCTCCATTTTGGGGGTCTGTGATCCACCACACAAGGCCTCAAGCCGTTCCTGTAATCTCCCTCTTATTGCTCTCCTTCACTCTTTCTCTCTCTCTCCCTCAATCGCTATTTTCCCACTCTTTCTCACTCTCTCCTCCCAGGTCCTGCTCCACCCGGGGCCTGGATCAAAGGGGCTGGTGTTATCAGGCCTGGAGGGTCTGCTCTGCCCTGGGGCCCTGGCCTGGAGAGGAAGGTGAGAGGACATACCTCAGCTCTTATCTTCCTGCCAGGGCTGGTCTCAGCGATAAACAGACTTTCTCCTCCTCATCTGTTCTATCTCTAACTGGGCCACATTGTGGCTCTAATTCATGGGATGGGGTATGATCCTGAACTATTCTAAATGGTTGTTCAGTCTCTTTTGATTGAAAGTCAAATTAACACTTTTCCCGACTTAATAGGTTTTACTAATATTTTAGCCTATATCCTATATATCATTGGACTGGCTAGCTGTCTTGTAACCAGTCATAGGGCTGAGGAATGTAAACCATTACAAAGCTCCAAGGAACCTCCTCCATTCCCAAACACACACCCTATCCACCATCCAACCTCATTCCCCTAGAACCACTCTCTGTCCTCGGAAGTGTTTATCAGCGGAGATAGGGGAGCATAGGCAGAACATAGACAGACTCTGTTTCACCCAAGAGCTTGAAGTGTAGACCAGCAGGAGACAGACTGTCCAAGGCTGCCTCCCCCTCCTTTTCCTCCCCCTCCCTGCTACTCCTCCTCCCACCCTCCTCCACCATCCACCCTACCCCAGCAGCCCCTGATAAGTCTGCCCACCAAAAGGGACCCTGGCTGGGGGCCGGGAGCAACAGGAGGGCCACATCACAGGAACACATGCTCTCTTTGATAAAGGCCTGTGTTAGTGCTGCTGAGGATCACCCTATCAGAGCGCTGCTATCAGCCGGCTGTGACAAGCTCTGCTGAACACTGTCACAAGTTACACTTGTCCTCTTTGGATTGGAACAAGGAGTGACGTTGTTGTTTATGTGTTGTACTACTGTAACTCTGCATCAGCCAGACAGAGGGTGACGCCAGGTGTTGTCAACCGCAATCGAACGCACTATACATACACTGTAATAAGAATACTTGCCTATGTAATGTCAATACATACAGTAGTTATAGCATCACTAAATATAAAGTCAGAGCAAGTTTACCAATAATACTGTTAGGAGGACTGTAGTTCCCTGTGCTCTGTGTTTTAGGTCATGTTTTAATCAGAGGGCCTGGGGACACCTGTTCAGGCTCCATGCTCTGTTTGCTCTGGGAGGAGAGAAAGGCCCCACTCTCCTTCTCAGCCCAGGGGTGGGTCGACAAGCCCTATCACACACTACCTGGAGGTCAAGGGTCGCAGCTGCTCAGGTGAACAGGCTCTACTTCTCACAGCAGGGGGTAATACCTGGGAGAGAGAGAAAGAGAGAGAGGAGAGAGAGAGAGAGAGAGAGAGAGAGAGAGAGAGAGAGAGAGAGAGAGAGAGAGAGAGAGAGAGAGAGAGAGAGAGAGAGAGAGAGAGAGAGAGAGAGAGAGAGAGAGAGAGAGAGAGAGAGAGAGAGAGAAATGTCCCAATTAACACTGTATTAACACACAAGATGGCAGTTTTCTGGAGTGATTGACTCACAGTGTCTTTTTTCTTCTATTTATAAACATCCTTCAGTTTCTGAAAACAAGTTAAGGGGATCTGCAAGACTGTATAGCTCAACAGTATGAATGAACACAAGTAAACACACTGCTCTCAACGATACTCAGCAAATATCTCGATATCATAGCTACAGTAGTTACCTTTATATTGTAGGCCATGCGCACTGCATAGATAAATGCGTTTAGTGCTTTTCTGTCCCCCACTGTGACTTCAGTATCTGACTGATCTCCCACACAGAAGCAGTCAACACCAACGGCATGCCTGACACATTTATAAGAACAGCTATATGATTCAGTAGGCCTTTCACCAACCCTACATACTCAAAGACCCCTCACTGGAGACGCAGAGTGCTTAAAAAGGCCCACAGACATGCAGCTCTGCTGAAAGGAGCTCTTAGTAAGTCAATAGAATGCTCACAGTTAGAGAGAGGCAGGGAGCGAGAGGGAGGGGAAGATGTAAAGAGAGCGGAAAAGAGAGGGAGATGGAGGGAGAGTGGGTAAAGAGAGAGATGGAGAGGAACAGGGGATAGAAAGGTTTAAAAAATAAAGGGACATAGATGGGTAAAGATAGAGAGAGGGAGAAGGGGGAGTATAGTGAGGTGGCTGGGGTGATGAGGGGATGAGGGCTCTGGGCTGAGGTCCTGAGGACTTGGTGTGCTTGGCCAAGCTGCTTCCCCTGGTGAAGACCAACCACAGGCGCTCAGATCTCTGTGTGGTGTCCCTGCGTCAAAGCCCCTGCGAGTTCCTGTGCGTCGTGTGCTCTGCCCACAAACACACAGGCCTCAATGCTCTCCCTTTAATCTGTGGGGTTTCACACACCCAAAGTGGCCTCTCCAACACCCAGGCTTTAATGATGAAAATAGCTGCTCACTGCCTGCCTGCCACTGAGTGTAAAGTGGCCTCAGTGTGTGTAGAACTGAGGTTCAGTTAGGTTAATGCAGTTGACTGCTCTGACTGAGATGTTTGAGGTAGTGGTTCAACTTCTTCAACATCAAATGGTCTTTTGTAGGTATGTCACAACTCAAAGCATCAGGAGAGATGGTTTTCATTCTAAAACTCACACTGTCCATCTATGTGGATAGTTATGCTGTTAACTATGAATGCAGAACGGTGCATCCTCTACCTCTGAATAATCACCTTTCACCCAACACAAAGAACAATTTCTGTGCAAAGGAAGGGAAGTCAATATGCACAGTGCTAAATGACACACACACACACCAGGGCCGGCGTTATGGGTGCACTATGCAGAAATCGCTCCGCCATTTCCGGGTTGCTAAAACTCAAATAGTTTGCCCAATTTCAGTTTATGTGACAAAACAAGCAAGTATAGAGTAGAGAATCATTGTACCATCTAAACCGCTTTGAAATATCTTTCCCATGACCAAAAATGTAGTATTTTCAGCTGTTTGAAGCTGGTGTACAGAACCGAAAGTAAATGATGCAAAAAGGAAATGTAAGAACGGGAAACATAGAAATAGTGCACATAGAACAGCTCTACCACTTCTTAGACTTGCTTTCAATGATAATGACAGATCTATAACTCACATTTCTAGGTGAATTTGGTCGGGTCGCCCAAAAAGTTACATATTGCAGTTTTAAATATTGATCATGTATTTGACTAAGACGTGCTGACAAAAAGACAAATCAATCTCAAATAAAGTATCAGAGTGAGCAAAACAGAGCCCCCCATGTACCTGATGCTGTCTGCACAAAAATAGTATGGGACGTCATACTATTTTTGTTCAGACAGCATCAGATACATGGGCTACATATAGTAACACAGAGAGGCGCTGTTTCGTTCACTTAGATGCTTTCTCCGGTGAGATAGTTTCAGCTACTTGCGAATTGAACAGGGATGTAGTGCTGCGGTATAGCGTGGGGGAGTGGGACAGAATATACGGAGCTGGTAAAAATATTTCTGGAAAATTAATTCGGATAAATTCTAAGTAAATTATTGAATTGCTATTCAAATTCCATGAAAACAATAGACTGACAAACTAAATAAATATGCAGACTACAGCAGCCTATAGGTAGGTAAATGGTGGTTTCTTCCCTGTCTTCTCTCTCTCTGGCAGTGGTGTGAATGATGAATAACGGTAGGTGTGTGAGCAGAGGCCCATCGGTCAGAGGCCTGACCACTTCGATTGGGCCAAACCCGACATAACAAGAACAGCCACAATAACAGTTTGTTATGGACTTGGGGCTTATGTTGAACTCGTCCTACTGTCCGAGTGCTTAGCTTACAGAAACGTACCACCTTTATTGCGTACGCAGACAAACTGATCCACCACATGAACCTTATCATCACACCAACGAGATCTAGGATCCAAATTCATTGCTTGTCTGCCTTGATGTTCATAAAACTCCACAGACCCCCTCTTGCGCAGTTGAACCCAGAATGATATGTGACGACTTGGTTACGGTTCTGTCCTTTCAGCACCACGAAGGGCGCTCCAGTCGCTTAAAATTGCATCTCATCAAGATCTGTTACCTACGCCTAATACTCATCACTTATTATTATTATTACAAGATTATCACTTCTCACAATGGTGCTTGTTTAGTAAAGTTAGATCAAAGCTGAATTAATGTCTCACAAGATCACATAATGACTCATTAGTATTTTACATAGCAGAGCCAAATATAATAGCATATTCTGTAGAATAGTAGGCCTATAATATGTTGCACCAAAAACACCTCCCTCAGTAATTTCTTATCTGAAGCTGAATAGTCAAATGTTTTTCCTCATGCGGCCAAAACTCAAACGCGCTGCAAGGCAGGATATACAGTATTCTTTGATTGAAACAAAATATGCATTCAAGAAAGGCTAATAGTTTGTTAACACCATCTGCTTTAATTCTCTCACAAACAGTAATTCAAGAAGATCTAAATATGTGGACGTTTCTCTGGTAAAACGTGAAGAATTATCATTCACAACTGACAGTGAGGATGGCCTATTTTGAAATAAGGTATGGCTAACTTGGGTATTAAAAATACAGGCGGCGGGTAGCCTACAGCGGTTAAGAGAGACACAGTAACCGAAAGGTCGCTGGTTAGAATGTCTGAGCCGACTAGGTGAAAAATCTGTCGATGTGACCTTGAGCAAGGCACTTAACCCTAATTGCTCCTGTAAGTCGCTATGGATAAGAGCATCTGCTAAATTACTAAATGTTTTTTTTTAATGTTGAGACAATATGTGTGGGGATAGGCAGACGTTGCAATTGGAGGATGCGTTTTATGTATTTTCTATAATGATATTCAATAGGCTACATCTGTCGGTACAAACTTTGATTGAGAAATGAAGACGTCTTTAAAAAAATATATATTGCGCTCCCTCACCTAAAAAATGTAACTACACCACATTAAAAGGTAATACATGTTTACAGTTAAATTACGTCTTTACTATAAATCCCATTTTAAAAATATGCTCACATAGGAGGTCCTGTGAAGAAAACGTGCCCCCCTATGGAAATCGAATGGCCGTCCAACTGATTCGTTCTGGCCCAGGCCCTGACACACACACGCACACACACACACACACACACACACACACACACACACACACACACACACACACACACACACACACACACACACACACACACACACACACACACACACAAACACACACACACACAAACACACACACACACACACACACACACACATAGTGCAGTGTCCGTCTAAGTACTCGTGCGTCTAAGTACTCCCCATTCATTCCCGGCAGCACAGAGGCTCCCATCAGGGTGAGTGTGTGGGTGTGTGTGGGTAAACAGGAATTGGCTAAGCCCATGACAAGCCGTGCCTGTTAGAATGATGTGTCAGTGACATGCGCTAAGGTCACAATAATCTGTCAGGGTGAATGATTGCAGTGCTCTCTCTTCTTCTCACATAGTCCTTCTGTTATGTGTGTGTGTGTGTGTGTGTGTGTGTGTGTGTGTGAGACGAGCCTCTGTTGGAGGAAAATGGGGCTTGCACAAAGCATGCTTTCAGACCGGGGTACTCCGCTTCCTCAGCTCTCTCTCTCCTCTAAAACCTCTCCCTTCCCTTCTTCCCTCCTTCCTTCTCTCCCAATCCGGCGTGCACTCCTCCTTCTCCTTAAGAGAGGGACGAGGTATATTATCAGGGACGCCCTTGTGGAGGAAGGAAAGGGGGGTCTGGAAGGGGGGCGCCAGAAGAGTAAGATGTCTGAGTGTAATTTACAGGCCTAATAAATCCCCTCGCTTTACCCTCTAACTCCTATATCTGTGAGCCAGCTCCCTAAAAACGTAATCACTCCCCAGCCGGCCCATTGGCCGCTGCCCTCACAGCGCTGCAGCAGGGACAGGATGGGAGCTCCGCGGCCATATTACTCCACTGTAAAAGCAAACGGCTTCCTCATTATCACCCACCTGGGCTGGACAGCCAGCCTGCCTTCCTCCACGGCCCGGGGCCACTGAGCCCACCCTGCAGCCCCTAAACCTCTGGAACCCTTACACACGGAAGCCCAGGCAACACTCCAGAACCATGTATAGCCCCATAAGCTTTACTCACAAGTCCCTAAACCCAGAGGCCCTGACAGAAGCCCAGCCACACTCCAGAGTACCAGTTCCAGAGCCCCAGGAGAGCCCCTAAATCCAGAACCCAAGGCCCACTTCAGACTGAGCTCCCAGCTCCAGCTCCAACCTCGGAGCTCTTACTGAAGAGCCCCTAAAACTTCAGCCATGCTCCACAGCCACAGCCACAGCCACCATCACCCTTACCCCAGCCCCGTATCCATATCCAGATCCCGTTCCAAAACCTCTACTGTAGATCTAACCCTGGCCCCATAGCTCTTACTCCAACCCAGACCTCCGATGTCGTGGATACTCTAGCCCTAGCTCCAGCCCATTCTGCACTGTTTGGTTGGCTGAAGTTTGTGACCATGAGATGCATCATTATTATTCATTTCCAGGCTCATAACAACAATCGTAACCCAGGAAGACAGCCTCATAGCTGAGCAGAGGAGTGAGGGTGGTGGGGATTGGGGAGAGAGGGACTCTGGGGCGCCTCTCCTCAGGTAGCCCCCACTGAGCTGCCCCTTTCCCCCCTCTCTCCCCCTCCCTGGTTCTTTATCTGAGAGCTGTTAAGTGGAGAGGAAAGGTTTTAATTATGGTCTGAGCCATTGGAGCTCCAGAGGGAAGTCATAAAGGAAACACTCATTTAGGAGGGCCGTGGCGTGCTGCACATCTCGACTGACTCTGATGGTACTCAGGGACAGGAGTCATCCTGACTGCCAGAGAAGATTTATACATCTCCCCACTATAAAAAGGTTGAATGGGGATAATCTCTCTCTCTTTTTCTTTCTTTCTTTCTTTCTTTCTTTCTTTCTTTCTTTCTTTCTTTCTTTCTTTCTTTCTTTCTTTCTTTCTTTCTTTCTTTCTTTCTTTCTTTCTTTCTTTCTTTCTTTCTTTCTTTCTTTCTTTCTTTCCTTCTCTCTCTCTCTCTCTCTCTCTCTTTCTCTCTCTATGACACAAACAACTACTTTGTTGATTTGATTTGTCCTAGGGTTAGGGTTAAATGTGCACTTGATTACAGCATAATGCATTTGGATCTATGCCCTGAATTGATTAGATTTTATTTCAGAAGCCTCTAAACAGAAGATGCACCAGGTGGTGGTATAAGAATAAGATGCATCACTTTGTCACAATGTAAGCTTGCGGGTCACTGGGTTTGTGTTCCGAACAACCAAGGACAAAACCCACAAGACAAAGGCCAGTAATGGAGTACGGAGCAGGCCAGGGCAGTTAGAGTGTGGTTGGTTACTGGGAGACAGTGAGTCGTGAGGAAACTAACTCCAGCTGCAAAGACAAAAGATGAACCAGAGGACATAAATCACTAGAAGACCAACATTCACACCCCTATTCACAACACTTCAAGACGACCACGACTTTCCAAACAAGCCAGAGAGTGCAATTTAAAGTGTGGGTGCAAAAAGGCGATTACTTTAACTTGACATGATGATTTCCATCTAACATTTACATTTAGAATGTCTCTGTGGTCTACAAGGCCTGTAATTGTTTTTGGAAAGTGGACCCAGGGAATTTACTTTAGTTGGACGCCATTAAGTCTAAAGTGCGTCAACGGGCCGTATGAGAGTGTAAAAGGAGTGCTTGTTCATTCCAACTCTACACTTTCCTTCAGTCTTTCTTACACGTGGTCCCGTGTAGCTCAGTTAGTAGAGCATGGTGTTTGCAACGCCAGGGTTGTGGGTTCGATTCCCACGGGGGGCCAGTATGAAAATGTATGCACTCATTAACTGTAAGTTGCTCTGGATAAGAGCATCTGCTAAATGACTCAAATGTAAATATAATGACCGTAGTCCAAAGTGCAGTTAGAACCTCTGATGTTCAAGTGTTTCCTACTGTAAGCTATATAACACCCTCATGTACGTACTGTAAGCCCCACTCCTAACTCAAACTCCTAAGCCCCCACGTATCTAACTTTACAGTCTCCGTCTGTGTCTCACGGCAGCACCTCTTCTAGTCACGTTAGCTCTGATAGGGGAGCACTCGGGAAACGGCCTGTATCTGCTCTCCAGGCATATAGGAGACAGGCTGTACTCTGACTGGGCCTTATTCCCCCCACATCCTATCTCCTCTCATGGCTGTCTTCTAACGCTATAGGTCTGATACCACCATGCTACTGATTTACACATCTATTCACTACTACACTGTAATGGAAAAATGTAAATTATACGGCCATTTTTTATTATCAACAGTGAAATACTCTAAAATGTTTTACTGCAGCATACTGTAAATTATGGTGCATTGTGGGAAAATGTTGTGGGCGGGGAAAGAATTGCAATATTTTGAATGGTACTGTAATTCCACCCCACAGAATACAGTACAGTACTGTTTCTTTGGAGCGCCAAAAACGTTTTGATCATTAGTGGGTGCATGGTATTGTTGTTTCTGGTCTCATTAAGATATTTTGAGGCTTGCCTTGCAAGAGGCTATTTTTGTTGCACCCATGAGTGAGAATGCCGTACCAATTTAACTCCTGTGTGGTTAAAGTGCCCCATCAATTTAAGATGTATAGGGGACAGATTGGAATGGCAGCAAAACACAGTTTGGAAGCCTTTGTTAAGGCCTGTAGAAGTGCAAGTGATATAAAACACCAAATATTCATTAATATGCTGTAATGTTTGTAAAACCTTTTCCTAGCAGCCAACTTGCTTGCATCAGTCCCTTGTAATTACAATAAAATACTGTGAAATACAACCCCCCTCCCCTCAACGAATTTCATTCATTCATTTATCCATGAATTCATTAATTCATTCAATCCGATTACGGTAGCATTAACTTTTTTACAATATAATGCAGTCAATTTTACGGTATTGTGCTGTGTGTCATTACACAATACTTGGTTTGATATCGTATTTATATTACAGTAGGTGTAATATGAAATAAAGAATTTTCCTTGCCACGAGCTGCCTATAAGCTACTGTCAAATTCATGGTAACCCCTTTAAAAGTGTACTACTGCTATTACATACAGTAAGTAGTAGTACTGCTGGACAATAAGGCTTGGCCTTCGCCCAGTAAAAATAAATAAATAAGGTTGGTTCTTTGTCTCTCCTTTTTCGAGTGTGTGGTCCTGCCTGTGGATTTGACCACCATAACAGACTGAATTGTTAAAGCAAGAGTTTGACATACATATAATTGACTGAATGTACAGTAAAACATGTTCACAGAGCACGGTCGACCATCCAAGTCCTGGAGATGGTTTACAAAACATCTCCAAAAAAAGTCATGTGATTTATGGAAAATTGTATCTTTATCCCCTCCATTGCAATTACAGAGAGCATGGGTTGACTTGAAGGAGGTTAAGTAAAGACTTGGTGGTTTGGATTAACTTTACACTTCTCTAACCATCCTCTCATTTCTGAGATGTAGATAAGGGAAGGAAACAAAGAGAGAGGGAAAGAGAGAGGACGAGAGTGGCACCTTTGGACTGCATCTTCCCTCACCTGTGAAGTGCATTCGCAACGTCTACATGGTTATCATATAGGAGCTGTGTTCTCCCTGTGCCATACAAGGGCCTGTGTGTGGCCAAGGCCTGTTCAGTACATCTGTTGGCCTTCAACTGTGTGTGCGACTGTGTGCTGCTATGCTGCATCTGGAGACTGCGTCGTACAGTATGAGGCCTCATGGGGTTTGATGTTGTACTGGGCCCGGAGAGGGCTGTATCAGGGCCTGTGGTCGGGGTGTTCTCTCGGGGAGACAGCCTGACTGCGACCCTTCACATGTGGCATTTCCAAGTCAGATTCCTTCCAACCATAAAACTGACTCCACCACGGCAGCCGCCAGTACTCTCTCTCAATCTCCTTCCCTCGCTCTCTCCTTCCTTCCCTAAATCTCGCCTTCCTTCCCTCTCTCTCTCCTTCCTTCCCTCTCTCTCTCCTTCCTTCCCTCTCGCTCTCCTTCCTTCCCTCTCTCTCTCCTTCCCTCTCTCTCCTTCTCTCACTCCTTCCTTCCCCCTCTCTCCTTCTTTCTCTCCTTCCCTCTCTCTCTCCTTCCCTCTCTCTCCTTCCTTCCCTCTCTCTCTCCTTCCTTCCCTCTCTCTCCTTCTCTCTCTCCTTCCCTCTCTCTCTCCTTCTCTCTCTCCTTCCCTCTCTCTCTTTCCCTCTCTCTCCTTCCCTCTCTCTCTTCTTCCCTCTCTCTCTCATTCCCTCTCTCTCCTTCCCTCTCGTGCTCCTTTCCTCCCTCTGTCCCTCTTTCTCATTCACACTCTCTCTCATTCCCTTGTTCTAATTCTCTCTCAGTCTCTCTTTCTCTCTCCTTCCACCCGATTCCCTCCCTCCCTTTCCCCCCCTCCTCTCTCTCTGTGCCGTTGTTTCACTGGCGAGGAGAGGAGGATGAATGAAACGATCCCTAACCCACAGACTGATTGAAGAGTAGGGCAGGAAGAAGAGAGAACATTCAGAGCCAGAGAACCAACCAGCACACCCTACCACTAGTGGTGTTCAGTACGTCAGAGGAGACAGAGGAAAAGGAGGTCTGGACATTTTAACTCCTTTAACTAACACTCCCCTGCCTCACCCGCCTCACCCTCCGTTCCCCACCTCCCTATACTTCTCTACCCTCTCAGTCTCAACTTAGATTATTGTGCCAGCTGCCATCGCTCACCACTGTCAGCTAGCATTTGTGAAAACCTATCTGCTTATTACTTTCAACCATAGTTGATTGCACTGCAAAATCTCTCTCTCTCTGCACAGTGGAGATTAATTAGATGCCCAGAGTTGGATCCTACTCTGACTGCAGTGACCACAGGTTATTCCAGCCAGACAGGCCTGATTGCTGTAACATTTACGTTATAGCAGCTAAAACGTGCATTGCCATTAATTGGAAGACTGATTATCCTCCCACAATGTCACAATGGATGGTAGAAATGTCAAGCTATGTACCATTAGATTTGATTTATTACAAGATTGAGGGTATACCGGGTGACTTTCATAAGGTCTGGATGCCTTATATTGAATACTGTAAGACAGAAGGAGTCGATATTAAAAACAATATCTACCGTCCTTTGGATTGTCACTCTGGCCCTGGCCTAGTACACACAAAGCCAATTACGAATGTTTCACTAAGATCCTGAAGCTGGGTGTGTTGGGTTGGGGCACTGCAGGCCGGTGGACCCCTGGGGTCAGGACGGGGCGACCAAATTAGATTTTTGCATTTCAGTCAGTGTATATGAGTATTTCAAATACTTTCCAGGTGTAATTTCAAGGTGTATTTTCAATTATTTGTCTTTTCAAGTGGAAGATGTCTGAATACTGGTTGGGATATTTGTAATAGTACTTGAACCCAAGACTGATTGTGTGCAAGTAAAGAGAGCTCTACATTATTATTATTAAATCAATTATATGGAGACTGTGCTGTTGCTGTGTGTATATGTATAAGTGTAGATGTATGTGTGTTTGTTTACATTTTTGTTTCCAAACCTTTTTGGAACATAATCATTACAAACCTTGCTTACATTTGGATACGATCACATATACATATACATAGCCAAAAGTATGTGGACACCTGCTCGTAGAACATCTCATTCCTCAGCCCCTACCCGCAGGAGGCCTTTTGCCTTTTGGTAGGCCATCATTGACTTGTCTAGTTAAATAAAGGTTAAATGAAAATGAAAAAAAAAAAATATATATATATATATATATAAAAATGTATGCCCATTAATATCGAGTTGGTCCCCCCTTTGCTTTTGTAGCAGCCTCCACTCTTTGGTGAAGGCTTTCAACTAGATGTTGGAACATTGCTGCGGGGACTTGCTTCCATTTAGCCACAAGAGCATTAGTGAGGTCAGGCACTGATGCTGGACGATTAGTCAGTGTTCCAATTCATCCCAAAGGTGTTCAATGGGGTTGAGGTCAGGGCTCTGTGCAGACCAGTCAAGTTCTTCCACACCGATCTCGACAAACCATTTCTGTATGGACCTCGCTTTGTGCACGGGGGCATTGTCATACTGAAACAGGAAAGGGCCTTCCCCAAACTGTTGCCACATAGTTGGAAGCACAGAATCATCTAGAATGTCATTGTATGCTGTAGCGTTAAGATTTCCCTTCAGTGGAACTAAGGGGCCTAGCCCGAACCATGAAAAACAGCCCCAGACCATTATTCCTCCTCCACCAAACTTTGGCACTACGCATTCGGGCAGATAGCGTTCTCCTGGCATCTGCCAAACCCAGATTTGTCCGTCGGACTGCCAGATGGTGAAGTGTGATTAATCACTCCAGAGAACGCGTTTCTACTGCTCTAGAGCCAATGGCGGCGAGCTTTACACCACTCCAGCCAACGCTTGGCATTGCACATAGTGATGTTAGGCTTGTGTGCGGCTGCTCGGCCATGGAAACTAATTTCATGAATCTCCCGATGAACAGGTCTTGTGCTGACATTGCTTCCAGAGGCAGTTTGGAACTCGGTAGTGAGTGTTGCAACTAGGGACAGACGATTTTTACACGCTACACGCTTCAGCACTTGGCGGTCCCGTTCTTGGAGCTTGTGTGGCCTACCACTTTGCGGCTGAACCGTTGTTGCTCCTAGACGTTTCAACTTCACAATAACAGCACTTACAGTTGACCGGGGCAGCTCTAACAGGGCAGAAATTTTACAAACTGAGTTGTCGGAAAGGTGGCATCCTATGACGGTGCCACGTTGAAAGTCACTGAGCTCTTCAGTACAGGCCATTCTACTGCAAATGTTTGTCTATGAATATTGCATGGCTGTGTGCTCGATTTTATACACCTGTCAGCAACAGGTGTGGCTGAAATAGCCAAATCCACTAATTTGAAAGGGTGTCCACATCCTTTTGGCCATGTAGTATATCTCTCTATTATGCACTGGAATACTTTGGAACAGATTTCCAAAATTAAAATCACTTGGAGCTGATTTGCTGGTGTTTTTACAGTCTTTTTTGTCCAACAATTAATAAGAAAACTTGGGGGGCCAAATAAAATCCTGCCAGTTGGGGAACCCTGCTACAGGCCTAGTGTTGACATTTTTTATGTATATATATATTTTTGTATGTATTCATTCGGGTTCACAGTGCGGACCGAACTGAGGTCCCTGTACCAAACGGTTCAGTATGAATAAGTGTACCGTTACACCCCTAGTAAAGACCTCCAATGCCTCCAACGAGCTAAACCACTTCTATGCTCGCTTCGAGGCAAGCAACACTGAAGCATGCATGAGAGCACCAGCTGTTCCGGATGACTATGTGATCACGCTCTCCGTAGCTGATGTGAGTAAGACTTTTAAGCAGGTCAACATTCACAAGGCCACAGGGCCAGACGGATTATCAGGACGTGTACTCCGAGCATGTGCTGACCAACTGGCAAGTGTCTTCACTGACATTTTCAACATGTCCCTGACTGAGTCTGTAATACCAACATGTTTCAAGCAGACCACCATAGTCCCCGTGCCCAAGGACACGGGGACTATGGTAGCCATGAAGTGCTTTGAAAGGCTGGTCATGGCTCACATCAACACCATTATCCCAGAAACCCTAGACCCACTCCAATTTGCATACCGCCCCAACATATCCACAGATGATGCAATCTCTATTGCACTCCACACTGCCCTTTCCCACCTGGACAAGAGGAACACCAATGTGAGAATGCTATTCATTGACTACAGCTCAGCGTTCAACACCATAGTGCCCTCAAAGCTCATCACTAAGCTAAGGATCCTGGGACTAAACACCTCCCTCTGCAACTGGATCCTGGACATCCTGACGGGCCGCCCCCAGGTGGTAAGGGTAGGTAACAACACATCTGCCACGCTGATCCTCAACACGGGGGCCCCTCAGGGGTGCGTGCTCAGTCCCCTCCTGTAATCCCTGTTCACCCATGACTGCATGGCCAGGCACGACTCCAACACCATCATTAAGTTTGCCGACGACACAACAGTGGTAGGCCTGATCACCGACAACGATGAGACAGCCTATAGGGAGGAGGTCAGAGACCTGGCCGTGTGGTGCCAGGATAACAACCTCTCCTTCAACGTGACCAAGACAAAGGAGATGATTTTGGACTACAGGAAAAAAAAGAGGACTGAGCACGCCCCATTCTCATCGACGGGACTGTAGTGGAACAGGTTGAGAGCTTCAAGTTCCTTGGTGTTCACATCACCAACGAACTATCATGGTCCAAACACACCAAGACAGTCGTGAAGAGGGCACGACAAAGCCTATTCCCCCTCAGGAGACTGAAAATATTTGGCATGGGTCCTCAGATCCTCAAAAAGTTATACAGCTGCACCATCGAGAGCATCCTGACTGGTTGCATCACCGCCTGGTATGGCAACTGCTCGGACTACGACCGCAAGGCACTACAGAGGGTAGTGCGTACGGCCCAGTACATCACTGGGGCCAAGCTTCCTGCCATCCAGGACCTCTATACCAGGCGGTGTCAGAGGAATGCCCTCAAAATTGTCAAAGACTCCAGCCACCCTAGTCATAGACTGTTCTCTCTGCTACCGCACGGCAAGCGGTACCGGAGCGCCAAGTCTAGGTCCAAAAGGCTTCTCAACAGTTTCTACCCCCAAGCCATAAGACTCCTGAACAGCTAATCATGGCTACCTGGACTACTTGCACTGCCCCCCCACCCCCACCCCATCTTTTTACGCTGCTGCTACTCTGTTAATTATTTATGCATAGTCACTTTAACTCTACCCACATGTACATATTACCTCAACTACCTCAACTAGCCGGTGCCCCCGCACATTAACTCTGCACCGGTACCCCCCTGTATATAGCCTCCCTACTGTTATTTTATTTTACTTCTGCTCTTTTTCTCTCAACACTTTTTTGATGTTGTTGTTGTTTTATTTTACTTTTTTATAAAAAAAGAAAATGCATTGTTGGTTAAGGGCTGTAAGTAAGCATTTCACGGTAATGTCTACACCTGTTGAATTCGGCGCATGTGGCAAACAACATTTGATTTGATTTGATTTGCCTAGTGAAAGCGCTATGGCAGGCTACCCCAAATTGTTTTATTTGGCCCCCCAACTTTTCTGTGCAAACACTCAAATAAACTTTTGGGGCATAAAGGACTGTAAAAACACCAGCAAATCAGCTCCAAGTGATTTTAATTTTGGAAATCTGTTCCAAAATATTCCCATGCATAATTGAGAGATATACACTGACTGTACAAAACATTAAGGACACCTGCTCTTTCCATGACATAGACTGACCAGGTGAATCCATGTGAAAGATATGATCCCTTATTGATGTCACTTGTTAAATCCACTTCAATCAGTGTAGATGGATTTTTAAGCCTTGAGACAATTGAGACATGGATTGTGTATGTGTGCCATTCAGAGGGTGAATGGGCAAGACAAAATATTTAAGTGCCTTTGAACGGGGTATGGTAGTAGGTGCCAGGCGCACCGGTTTGTGTCAAGAACTGCAACGCTAATGGGTTTTTCAAGCTCAACAGTTTGACACAACTGTGAGAAGCGTTGTAGTCAACATGGGCCAGCATCCCTGCCCCAACGGATTGAGGGCAGAGACAGTAAAGGTGCATCAAAGCTAGGACCGAGTGACTGAAAAACAGCTTCTATCTCCAGGCCATCAGACTGTTAAATTGTCACCACTAGCTGGCCTCCGCCCAGTACCCTGCCCTGAACTTTAGTCACTGTTACTAGCCGGCTACCACGCAGTACTCTACCTTGCACCTTAGAGACTGCTGCCCTATGTACATAGTCATTGAACACTGGTCACTTTAATAATGTTTACATACTGTTTTACCCACTTCATATGTATATACTGTATTCTAGTCAAGGCTCATCCTATTTAACTACTGCTGTACACACCTTTTCTATTCATATACTGTCCATAATGTCTACACACCATCATATACATACTGTATATATTTATATTCTGGACTCTGACAATGCTCGTTCTGATATTTCTATATTTCTTAATTTCTTTTTTTACATTTTTTGGATTTGCGAGTATTATATTGTATTGTTAGCTGTTACTGCACTGTTGGAGCTAGGAACATAAGCATTTCGCTACACCCACGATAACATTACCAAAATATGTGTACCCGAACAATAAATTAGATTTTATTTGATGTCTGTGTTCGCCGAAGGCACAAGGGCATCTGTGTGGTGTCTCCACATATTTGTCATATAACTGGTGTGACTAAGACACTTGGTGTGCCACTTGTCTAGAACAACACCAAGTTTAATGACAATCGTGCCATAGAGTAAATTACAGACTAATTTGAATTCCCCACCAACATACTGTAAGAGCTTAGGGGAAAGTCAAACTAATTAAGATTCTTAAATTAAGATTCTTAAACTTAGAAAAGTACTTTTCAATTGACTGTACTGCACATTGTGAGAGCTTCGAGGTTGCGTGAGAGTGCGGCCCATTTCTGTTTTCGTTCCACTGAAGTACAGAATAACTGTTTCAGGCTTTTATGACATTGTGTGAATAAATGAAAGTATTTTTATGGGTTCACTTTACAACATGAATACAAGCATTAAAAAGAGAGAGAGAGAGTGCGAGGACGAGGAGGGTGTTGCCACAAACTGGGCTATGCTGAGCACATGGAAAGAAAGAAAGCAAGCAAGAAAGAAATAACAATATGATCCCCCCTCCCTCCATCCCTCCATCCCTCAGCCATCCTTGGAATATGTAATTATGAGTATCCGGAAGAACGTCCCTCTCTCCTGTTTACAATTCTCCCCTTTCCCTTCCGTGGTTGTGTTTGTTTTCTCAGGCTCCCCATAATGTGTTCTAGCCCTCTTCTCCCCACACATCCAGACACCTATAATCCCTGAGCCTTGCCTCATTTGACTCTGATGGTGAAATGACTCTGTAGAAACACATCACAGCCACAACCACCACACCCACACCCACACCCACAGACAGAGACAACCATTGCAAAACACAATAGGCCACCACTGGGATGAAGAGTACAGATTGTTTATGATTTTTTCCCCGGCACCCATACCTCCCGGAAAGCAAACCAAATAGCCTGCCTCTGGGTTGACCACTGCAATTAACTGTAATTGACTCTAATGTACCTCATCAAGGTCACTTCCAAGCATTGGACTGAAGTAACTCCAGAGTAATAACACTAAAGCACTGATAATCTTTACACTTGCTTAGTGGAACAGGACTGCCATTGCATGATGTTCTGTTATAGTGCGGTTATATAAGCAGAACATGTAGTGCAGGGATTGGACTGAGGCCCATGTTTGGAGGAGAAGCAGCCAGTCACTCCATCACGGTCATACCTCTGTCAGTCTGGCTGTGTATTCGTTCCCCCTGGGTCGCACTCTCTCTCTAGGGAACACCGGCGGACAGACACATTACATAGATACAGACACATTACAAAGATACAGACACATTACATAGATACAGACACATTACAGAGATACAGAGACATTACATAGATACACCACTCAGGATGGAGAGTTGGGTTGCCTTGGCCATGATTCATGATGTGTTTTGCCTGGAAAGCAGTTGAAGTGCTTTCCAGGACTGAGGACGGTGAGAGCACTCTTTTCCGGGACTGAGGACGGTGAGAGGCCAAAGCTGCTTTGCCCCTCATGTCCGGCCATGACTCTTTCTTTCCTCTCCCTTCTCTCCTCTCTCCATTCCCCTTTCTCCTTTCCTATTCCTCTGTTCCTAACTCTCTGTTCTCTTCTCGTCTCGCCTCTCTGCTCAGATGGGCAGCATAGGACAAACGACAGGGATCCATCGCTGGGGACGTCCCCCCCCACTATCACAATTCCACCACTCACTCTATCTACCCCACATCTTACTCTTCTGTCCCCCTCTGAACCCCATTGCCCCACACCCTCTCTCTACATCCTGAACTCCCTACCCACTAGCCCCCCCACACACACACTAGCTATCCTAAGCTGGCTAATGAGTAGAACCATTTTGCATGTCTGTATCTCTGTAATGTGTCTGTATCTCTGTAATGTGTCTGTATCTATGTAATGTGTCTGTATCTCTGTAATGTGTCTGTATCTCTGTAATGTGTCTGTATCTCTGTAATGTGTCTGTATCTATGTAATGTGTCTGTACCTCTGTAATGTGTCTGTATCTATGTAATGTGTCTGTATCTATGTAACTGTATATGTATCTATGTAATGTGTCTGTATCTCTGTAATGTGTCTGTATCTATGTAATGTGTCTGTATCTATGAAATGTGTCTGTATCTATGTAACTGTATATGTCTCTATGTAACTGTATATGTATCTATGTAATGTGTCTGTATCTCTGTAATGTGTCTGTATCTATGTAATGTGTCTGTATCTATTTAATGTGTCTGTATCTATATAACTGTATATGTATCTATGTAATGTGTCTGTATCTCTGTAATGTGTCTGTATCTATGTAATGTGTCTGTATCTATGTAATGTGTCTGTATCTATGTAATGTCTCTGTATCTCTGTAATGTGTCTGTATCTATGTAATGTGTCTGTATCTTTGTAATGTGTCTGTATCTATGTAATGTGTCTGTATCTCTGTAATGTGTCTGTATCTATGTAATGTGTCTGTATCTCTGTAATCTGTCTGTATCTATGTAATCTGTCTGTATCTATGTAATGTGTCTGTATCTATGTAATGTGTCTGTATCTCTGTAATGTGTATGTATCTATGTAATGTGTCTGTATCTATTTAATGTGTCTGTATCTGTTTAATGTGTCTGTATCTATGTAATGTGTCTGTATCTATGTAATGTGTCTGTATCTCTGTAATGTGTCTGTATCTATGTAACTGTATATGTATCTATGTAATGTGTATGTATCTATGTAATGTGTCTGTATCTCTGTAATGTGTCTGTATCTATGTAATGTGTCTGTCTCTCTAAAATCTCACGATACATGGCCCCATTCATTCTTTCCTTTACAAAGATCAGTCGTCCTGGTCCCTTTGCAGAAAAACAGCCCCAAAGCATGATGTTTCCACCCCCATGCTTCACAGTAGGTATGGTGTTCTTTGGATGCAACTCAGCATTCTTTGTCCTCCAAACACGACGAGTTGAGTTTTTACCAAAAAGGTCTATTTTGGTTTCATCTGACCATATGACATTCTCCCAATCCTCTTCTGGATCATCCAAATGCACTCTAGCAAACTTCAGAAGGGCCTGGACATGTACTGGCTTAAGCAGGAGGACACATCTGGCACTGCAGGATTTGAGTCCCTGGCGGCGTAATGTGTTACTGATGGTAGGCTTTGTTACTTTGGTCCCAGCTCTCTGCAGGTCATTCACTAGGTCCCCCCGTGTGGTTCTGGGATTTTTGCTCACCGTTCTTGTGATCATTTTGACCCCACGGGGTGAGATCTTGCGTGGAGCCCCAGATCGAGGGAGATTATCAGTGGTCTTATATGTCTTCCATTTCCTAATAATTGCTCCCACAGTTGATTTCTTCAAACCAAGCTGCTTACCTATTGCAGATTCAGTCTTCCCAGCCTGGTGCAGGTCTACAATTTTGTTTCTGGTGTCCTTTGACAGCTCTTTGGTTTTGGCCATAGTGGAGTTTGGAGTGTGACTGTTTGAGGTTGTGGACAGGTGTCTTTTATACTGATAACAAGTTCAAACAGGTGCCATTAATACAGGTAACGAGTGGAGGACAGAGGAGCCTCTTAAAGAAGAAGTTACAGGTCTGTGAGAGCCAGAAATCTTGCTTGTTTGTAGGTGACCAAATACTTATTTTCCACCATAATTTGCAAATAAATTCATTAAAAATCCTACAATGTGATTTTTAGGATTTTTTTTCTCAATTTGTCTGTCATAGTTGACGTGTACCTATGATGAAAATTACAGGCCTCTCTCATCTTTTTAAGTGGGAGAACTTGCACAATTGGTGGCTGACTAAATACTTTTTTCCCCCACTGTATGTATTTTCTCTTAAATTACAAATAAAATGAATCAATCAACCAACTATATAGCCACCCTCCACCCTTGGCTCCCTCTCTCTGGGACTGTTAGGAGAAGCGCCTCTGGCTCGTACTGCGCTGATGGACCCACCGGCCGTCAGACCAACCGGACTGGGCCCCAGACCAGCCTGCCTGCCAGCCAGCCTGCCAGCCAGCCAGCCTGCCAGCCAGCCGAGGCTCCCAGTGACCCCAGAGTCTGTGGCTTTAAGTGTGCCTTATAAATTTAAGTGGACACTGTGGTGCCTCTCAGTCTGTGCTATCCACTACCCAACCATGGCAGCCAAGACCACTTTCCTTTACTGCTCAGACCATAATCATGTTATTGGGACTGGGGCTGGGAGGGGAGATAAAAACAGACAGACCCAGGAAGCTACTGCTCATCCTCAGTATGTCTGTCACACAACAACAGGAAGTGACTGTCTGTGGGGAAAGAGGTAAAGAGCATCTAGGTCTAAGGCATCCTCTATGCTTGCCCAACCATGTCTTGTTGTTGACATTTGTAAGTACTGACAATGCACAATCTACTAATAATGTGATTCGGCAGAGATCCCAAAATAACATAGCAGTGGTTATCTCCATTTATGCTGTTATACTTCTATTATAATTCTTCTTCAGTATTCCAGTCAGACAATATGGCTTCAATTTAGACAGATAAATCTGTGGAACACTAACAATCACTCTGAACAGGAAAATATGGCTTCATTCACATATAGAAAGTACATTGCCTTCAGACCCCTTGACTTTTTCCACATTTCGTTGTGTTACAGCCTGAATTTAAAATGTATTAAATTAAGCTTTTGTGTCACTGGCCTACTCACAATACCCCATAATGTCAAAGTAGAATTATGTTTTTAGAAATGTTTACAAATTAATTACAAATGAAAAGTTAAAATGTCTTGAGTCAATAAGTATTCAACCCCTTTGTTATGGCAAGCCTAAATAAGTTCAGGAGTAAAAATGTGCTTAACAAGTCACATAATAAGTTGCATGGACTCACTCTGTGTGCAATAATAGGACTTTTTGAATAACTACCTCATCTCTGTACCCCACACATACAATTATCTGTACGGTCCCTCAATCGAGCAGTGAATTTCAAACACAGATTCAACCACAAAGACCCATGTGGTTTTACAATGCCTCCAAAGAAGGGCACCTATTGGTAGATGGGTAAACATAAAAAAGCAGACATCAAATATCCCTTTGAGCATGGTGAAGTTATTAATTACACTTTGGATGGTGTATCAATACACCCAATCACTACAACGATACAGGCGTCCTTCCTAACTCAGTTGCCAGAGAGGAAGGAAAACACTCAGGGATTTCACCATGAGGCCAATGGTGACTTTAAAACAGTTACAGTTTAATGGCTGTGATAGGAGAAAACTGAGGATGTCACGGTTCAGACAGACGACCAGAGGACCACAATTGCGTCACACCAGAAAGTTTATTAAACTTAAGGGAAAAGGGAAGTAGGGAGTGAATGAAGGCTCCAGGGGTAACAGGGATCCCGTCCAATGCGCTGGGTCTGTGCCCCCCCCAGTGGCAGCGATGCGTCCTATGAAGCCGGTGGTGGGTGGTCCAGAAGTCCTGGGGGGGGGGAGACACAGACACAACAGGGCGGAATGAAACCAGGCAGCAGTACAGTTCAAGGGAAATCCAAAATACGTAGTAGCAAGGCAGAAGGCTGGTCAGAGTTACCGGGATTGAAGAGTAGTCAGGAGTCGTAATGGCAGAAGCAGGTCTGGATCTCCTGAGGCAGAAGAGTATCCAAAAAACAGGCAGGTCCGGGGTCACAAAACCAGGGTGAGCCAGAAGCGCGAGCAAACAGGTTCCGGGTGTGAGCTTTGCAGACGATCTGACACCGGAGAGCTGAAAGACAGGGCCTTAAATACTGGGAGAGGTAGTGGGTAATGCAGCGCAGCTGGCAGAGTAATTAGAGCAGAGCAGAGCAGGGACAGGTGGAGCTAGTTAGGCTGAGTAGAGAGAGTGGTGAGCAGAGTGGAAGAAAATTAAGGTGGTAACCCGGTGGAGTGAGAGGCCCATGACAGAACCCCCCCCCCAAGGGACGGCCCCAGAAGTCCCAAGAGCAACACCACGCCGGGCGGGAGGAGGGGAGCCGGAGGAGGGCTAGAACTCCTCCGAACGGTCCGAGTGAACGTCCTCATCCTCGGAGGAAGCCGGAGGGCCGTGGTCGGGAGATGGGACAGGTCCCGAGACAGGATCAGGCACAGGACAGGAAGCCGAGCGGGCCGGACGGTTAGGGACCCCTCTGGGGCGGCCCCTACGGATTGCAGGTTGATCAGGATGCCGTTGGTGGAAAGCGGTGATGAGAGTCCTATCCACAATCCGACTAGCTGGCACCCAGGTCCTCTCCTCAGGTCCATAGCCCTCCCAGTCAATGAGGTACTGGAGACCCCTACCCCTCCGTCTGGACCGAAGCAGGCGGCGGACGGTGTAAACCAGACCACCATCGACGAGCCGTGGAGGAGGAGGACCAGGCGCAGCAGGGACCAGCGGACTCTCATGGATGGGCTTAATCTTAGACACATGGAAAGTGGGGTGCACCCTCAGGGAATTAGGCAGTTGGAGCCGGACAGCAGTTGGGCTAATCACTCTTATGATAGGGAATGGGCCAATGAACCGAGGTGCCAGCTTCTGCGACTCCACCCTGAGTGGCAGGTTCTTCGATGACAACCACACCCTTTGACCAACATGGTAGGTGGGAGCAGGAATTCTCCGACGGTTGGCCCCGGTAGTGTAGCTGGCAACGGATCTGAGGAGTGTGGCTCGGGCTTGTGACCAGGTGCGGCGACATCGACGGGCAAAAGCAAGTGCAGATGGGCAAGTAACCTCCTCTTCCTGGCTGGCAAATAGAGGAGGCTGGTATCCATAAACACATTGGAAAGGGGACATACCGATGGCAGAGCAGGTCAGAGAATTGTGTGCGTACTCCACCCATGTCAATTGCTGCGACCAGGAGTGGGGGTTGCGTGAAGTCATGCATCGCAGTGCCTTCTCGAGCTCCTGATTAGCCCGCTCTGACTGCCCATTGGATTGGGGATGGAATCCGGAAGTCAGACTGACTGTGGCTCCCAGCAGGTGACAGAACTCCTTCCAAAAAGCGGAGGAGAATTGTGGACCACGGTCAGAAACTACATCCTTTGGCAGTCCGTGGATCCGGAAGACGTGTTCCAGGACCACCTGGGCGGTCTCCTTGGCGGTTGGGAGCTTGGGGAGGGGAATGAAGTGTGCCATCTTGCTGAAACGGTCAACGATGGTGAGAATGACGGTCATGCCACTTGAAGGGGGCAGCCCCGTGACAAAGTCAAGGGCGATGTGAGACCAGGGACGTCTGGGCACAGGCAGGGGCTGCAGCAATCCGGCTGGGGGCTGGCAGGACGACTTGTGTTGGTTGCAGATGGGGCAGGCTTGGACGAATTCCCGTACATCCTTCCTCAGAGAGGGCCACCAGAACCTCTGGGCGAGCAGGTTGTAAGTGCGGGTGGAGCCAGGGTGACAAGCTAGGCGGGAGTCATGTCCCCACTGAACGACCTGGGACCTCAGGTCTTCGGGGACAAAAAGGCGGTCAGCTGGGCAAGTGCTGGGACCTGGCTGGTTACGGAGAGCCTCCAGCACCTGTTCCTCAACAGCCCAGGTCAGAGCTGCAACGATGCAGGGACTTGGCAGAATCGACACAGGGTCCTTGGAGGGGGTGTCATCCTTCTGGAATTGACGGGAGAGGGCGTCTGGCTTGGTGTTGCGTGATCCAGGCCGGTATGACAGAGTGAAATTAAACCTGGTGAAGAACAGGGCCCAGCGGGACTGCCTGGAGTTCAACCGTTTGGCCGTGCGGATGTACTCCAAGTTCTTATGATCGGTCCAAACGAGAAATGGAATGGTGGACCCCTCCAGCCAGTGACGCCACTCCTCCAAGGCAAGCTTCACAGCCAGCAGCTCACGGTTCCCTATGTCGTAATTGCACTCAGAGGGGGACAACCGACGTGAGAAAAAGGCACAGGGATGGAGCTTCCTATCCTCCGCAGCCCACTGAGAAATCACAGCACCAACTCCCACATCCGAGGCGTCCACCTCCACAATGAATTGCCGGTCCACATCAGGCATCTGGAGGATGGGAGCGGAGGTGAACCTCACCTTGAGGGTACTGAAGGCTTTGTCGGCTGCTGGGGTCCAGGTGAAGGGTTGCTTGGTGCTGGTTAGAGCAGTGAGAGGGGCAGCAACGGTACTGTAGTTCCGGATAAACTTCCTATAGAAGTTAGCAAACCCCAGAAACTGTTGCAGCTTCTTTCTGTTCTCCGGAACAGGCCATGAAGTGACTGCTGATACTTTGGCAGGATCCATTTGGATACTTCCCTCTGCCACTATGTACCCCAGGAAGGCCACTGTCTTGACGTGAAACTCACATTTCTCTGCCTTGGCGTAGAGGGAATTCTCCAGAAGACGATGAAGGACTTGCTGGACATGGCGGGTGTGTTCAGACAGGTTTCTGGAGTAGATTAAGATGTCATCCAGGTAAACGAAGACAAACTTGTTTAACATGTCCCGCAGTACATCATTCACTAGAGCCTGGAACACAGCAGGAGCATTGGTGAGGCCAAAAGGCATAACCAGATACTCGTAGTGGCCTGTTGGTGTATTGAATGCGGTTTTCCATTCATCTCCCTCCCGGATCCGCACTAGGTGGTAAGCGTTTCTGAGATCCAACTTGGTAAAAACAGTGGCTCCCTGGAGCAACTCAAAAGCAGAGGTGAGCAGAGGCAGAGGGTAACGGTTTTTCACTGTGATGTCGTTGAGTCCCCTGTAGTCGATGCAGGGGCGAAGAGATCCGTCCTTCTTCCCCACAAAGAAGAAGCCAGCACCAGCAGGAGATGAAGATGAACGGATTAATCCTGCGGACAGAGAGCCATTGATGTAGTCCTCCATGGACTTTCTTTCAGGAGCAGACAACGAATAAAGACGACCCTTTGGAGGAGCTGTTCCAGGGAGGAGGTCGATGGCACAGTCGTACGGTCGGTGAGGGGGCAGAGATGTGGCTCTTGCTTTGTTAAACACCTCTCTGAGACCATGGTAGCATTCTGGGACATTGGAGAGGTCAGGAGCGGAGTTAGTAGGTACTGGCCGAGGGGGTAGTGCGGCAGCAAGCAGGCAGGTTCGGTGGCAGTCCTCTCCCCACTCCCTGATCACCCCGGTCACCCAGTCGAGCTGAGGGTTGTGCCGGCGGAGCCATGGGTAACCCAGGATGAGGGGTTGGCCTGGAGAGGGGAGCAGGTGAAACTGGATAGTTTCTTGATGGTTTCCGGACAGACCCATCGAGACCGGGGCCGTGACATGAGTGACCGATCCGAGTAAGTGTCCGTCCAGTGCCCGGGCAGGAATAGGAGGTGTCAAACGGAGGTTCTCCAGTCCCAGTTGGCGTGCCAGCTTGATGTCCATTATGTTGGCTTCGGCGCCAGAATCCACCAGAGCAGCCAGGGTGTGAGTTGAGTCAGAGAGGCGGAGGTGAACTTGCAGCAGGGGTTTGCGGTCGGAGGACTGGATGGTCATTGAACTCAACCGGACTCCCCCTATGCCCGGTGAGCTTCGGCCCTTTAAAGGGCAGGTTACCACACGATGTCCCTCACCTCCACAATAGAGGCAGAGGTTTGAGGTGAAGCGGCGCTGGCGCTCTGCAGGAGTGAGGGAGGCTCGCCCAATCTCCATAGGCTCAGACTGATCAAGCTGACCTGGGTGAGTGGCAGTAGATGACAGGAGCCCAGTCGGATCTCTCCGAATGCCGGTAGTAGGTGGACCTTGGCGCCCCCTCTCACGACGACGGGTCTGTATCCTTCTGTCGATCCTGACAGTCAGTGCGATGGCTTCATCAAGAGTGGAAGGCAGTTCATGGGAGACCAACTCGTCCTTGATATAGTCAGCCAAACTATGGAAGAACGCGTCCACCAACGATGGTGTGTTCCAAGAACTTCGTCTAGCCAGGGTTCGGAAGTCGATGGAATGGTCTGCGACTGTACGTCTGCCTTGTCGAATACTGAACAGTTCACGAGACGCCTCTGCGGTGGGTGAATCCAGGTCAAACACCTTCAGCATCTCCTCAGCAAACAGGTCGAAGGTTGCACATGCGGGGGTTTGACGTTCGAACTCTGCTGTTCCCCAGAGTCGAGCTCGGCCCGTCAGGTGAGTGATGGCATACCCAACTTTAGCCCCCTCCATGGCGAAGGTCCTTGGCTGCAAGGAGAACTGAAGTCGGCAGCTAGTCAGGAATGGCCGGACCTGGGTTGAATCGCCGTTGAACCGCTCGGGGTTTCCAATCTTGGGTTCCGGAGCAGCGGCTGCAATGACCGGGGCAGGTAACTCGGGGGCTGGGCTGGTGGGCAGACTGGCTGGGGTAAGGTTGGTGAGGAGTTGAATGATCATGGCGAGTTGTTGTTGCTGCTGCTGGAACTGCTGCTCATGCTCATCGGTTTCCATGTCGGGGAAAGTGTGCGCTGAGTCCATAATGGTCAGATCGTACTGTCACGGTTCAGACAGACGACCAGAGGACCACAATTGCGTCACACCAGAAAGTTTATTAAACTTAAGGGAAAAGGGAAGTAGGGAGTGAATGAAGGCTCCAGGGGTAACAGGGATCCCGTCCAATGCGCTGGGTCTGTGCCCCCCCCAGTGGCAGCGATGCGTCCTATGAAGCCGGTGGTGGGTGGTCCAGAAGTCCTGGGGGGGGGGAGACACAGACACAACAGGGCGGAATGAAACCAGGCAGCAGTACAGTTCAAGGGAAATCCAAAATACGTAGTAGCAAGGCAGAAGGCTGGTCAGAGTTACCGGGATTGAAGAGTAGTCAGGAGTCGTAATGGCAGAAGCAGGTCTGGATCTCCTGAGGCAGAAGAGTATCCAAAAAACAGGCAGGTCCGGGGTCACAAAACCAGGGTGAGCCAGAAGCGCGAGCAAACAGGTTCCGGGTGTGAGCTTTGCAGACGATCTGACACCGGAGAGCTGAAAGACAGGGCCTTAAATACTGGGAGAGGTAGTGGGTAATGCAGCGCAGCTGGCAGAGTAATTAGAGCAGAGCAGAGCAGGGACAGGTGGAGCTAGTTAGGCTGAGTAGAGAGAGTGGTGAGCAGAGTGGAAGAAAATTAAGGTGGTAACCCGGTGGAGTGAGAGGCCCATGACAGAGGATGGATCAACAACATTGTAGTTAATCCACAATACTAACCTAAATGACAGAGTGAAAAGAAGGAAGCCTTTACAGAATAAAAATATTCCAAAACATCCTCTTTACAATAAGGCACTAAAGAAAAACTGCCAAATATGTGGCAAAGAAATTAACTTTATGTCCTGAATACAAAGCATTATGTTTGGGGCAAATCCAAAACAAAACATCACTAAGTACCATTCTTCATATTTTCAAGCATAGTGGTGGCTGCATCATGTTATGGGTATGCTTGTCATCGGCAAGGACAAGGGAGTTTTCTTTTGGGATAAAAAATAAATGGAATAGAGCTAAGCACAGGCAAAATCCTAGAGGAAAGCCTGGTTCAGTCTGCTTTCTAAAAGACAATGGGAAACAAATTCACCTTTCAGCAGGACAATAACCTCAAACACAAGGCCAAATATACAATGGAGTTGCTTACCAAGAGGACATTAAATACTCATGAGTGGCCTAGTTAAAGTGTTGCCTTAAATTGTCTTGAAAATCTATGGCAAGACTTATAAATGGCTGTCTAGCAATGATCAACAACCAACTTGACAGAGCTTGAATAATTTCTTTAAGAATAATGTACAAATATGGTACAATCCAGGTGTGCAAAGCTCTTAGAGACTTACCCAGAAAGACTCACAGCTGTAATCCATGACAAAGCGGATTCTAGCATATATTGACTCAGGGGTGTAAATGAGATATTTCTGTATTTCATTTTCCGTACATTTGTGAAAATGTCTAAAAACATGTTTTCACTTTGTCATTATGGGGTATTGTGTGTAGCTGGATGAGGGAAAACATGTATCTTCGCCTAAAATGACATAACCAAATCTAACTGCATGTAGCTCAGGACCTGAAGCAAGGATATGCATATTCTTACATTTTAGTCATTTAGCAGACACTCTTACTCAGAGCGACTCACAGTTAGGGAGTGCATACATTTTCATACTGGCCCCCCGTGGGAAACGAACCCACAACCCTGGCATTGCAAGCGCCATGCTCTACTAACTGAGCTACAGGGGACTCTTCTTCATACTATTTGAAAGCAAACACTTTGAAGTTTGTGGAAATGTGAAATTAATGTAGGAGAATATAACACATTAGATCTGGTAAAAGATAATACAAACAAAAAAACATGTGTTTTCTGTTATTTTTTTGTTCCATCATCTTTGAAATGCAAGAGAAAGGCGACAATATAATATTGCAGTGGCAGCAGTGTGTATGCAAAGTTTCAGATTGATAACATTTAAACATTTTAGTCATTTTAGCAGACGCTCTTATCCAGAGCTACATACAGTTAGTGAGTGCATACATTTTCATACTGCCCCCCCGTGGGAATCGAACCCACAACCCTGGCGTTGCAAGCACCATGCTCTACCAACTGAGCTACACAACATTTATCCACTGAAGCATTGCAATACTAGACTACTTTGTATCAAGTCTGCCCAAATGTGCCAAATTGGTCAATTGATACATTTTCAAGTACATAACTACAGAGAACATACAAAAATGATATAGTAATACAAAATGGAAGTTTACACACTCCCAGGAATGTCATACATGATGGATCATTAGCTTATACACTAACTTTCACACATCTAGATGGCCGGGCGGGGTGGGTGTGGAGCCGGAGACAGCAAGGGTTCAAACTGTAGAACCCAGTTCCTACATTTAAATATAAAAAAATATTTTATCAAACAAAACTATGCTACATTTTATCTCTGGGACCCTTAGGATGACAAATCAGAGCAAGATTACTGAATGCAAGTACATTGTTGTGCACTCTCCTTAAACAATAGCATGGTATGTTTTCACTGTAATAGCTACTGTAAATTGGACAGTGCAGTTAGATTAACAAGAATGTAAGCTTTCTGCCCATATAAGACATGTCTATGTCCTGGACAGTTTGTTGTAACTTACAACAGTCATGCTAATCATATTAGCACACATTAGCTCAACCGTCCCGTATACGGGACATCAATCCTGTAGAGGTTAATCATTTTGAATTCAGGCTGGAACACAACAAAATGTGGAATAAGTCAAGGGGTATGAATATTTTCTGAAGGCACTGTAACACAAGCGTTTCTCTACCTCGCAATAACATCTGCTGTCACGATCGTTTATGGAAGATACGGACCAAGGCGCAGCGTAATAAGCGTAGATTTTATTAAGTACTTAACTCACGACAAAACAACAAACAAACGAAACGTGAAGTCCTAGGTTACACAAAACAAACCTTAACGGAACAAGATCCCACCCAGACTGGTGCCAAACGGCTGCCTAAGTATGGTCCCCAATCAGAGACAACGAGCTACAGCTGCCTCTGATTGGGAACCACCCTGGCCAACATAGATCTACACGATCTAGAAAACACAACATAGAAAATATGACATAGAAACTCCACACCCTGGCTCAACATTTAAGAGTCCCCAGAGCCAGGGCGTGACAGTACCCCCCCCCCCCCCCCCCCAAAGGCGCAGACTGCGACCGCGCCACACAAACACAACAGGGTAGGGGCCGGGTGGGCATTCCGCCTCGGAGGTGGATCCGGCTCCGGGCGTGACCACCACTTTCTCTCCACCTCCCCGTTGCGCCCCTGGTCTGGTCTGGCACCGCTGTCTGGAGCTGGACCCGACGACGGTGGATCGATCTGTACAGGCTCCGGACTGGAGCCGCTGGCCGGAGCTGGACTGGGCACCGGTGGAGCGGATTGCTCTGGCTCCGGAGTGGATCCGCTGACAGGAGTTGGACCGGACCCCGGTGGAGCGGATTGCTCTGGCTCCGGAGTGGAGCAGCTGACCGGTGCCGGACCAGGCACCGGTGGAACAGGCACGGGCCGTGCTGGACTGGACACACGCACCACTGGCTTGGTGCGGGGAGCAGGAGCGGGCCGGACCGGGCTGACGACGCGCACCACTGGCTTGGTGCGGGGAGCAGGAGCGGGCCGCACCGGGCTGACGACGCGCACCACTGGCTTGGTGCGTGGAGCAGGAACGGGCCGGACCGGGCTGACGACGCGCACCACTGGCTTGGTGCGGGGAGCAGGAACGGGCCGGACCGGGCTGACGACGCGCACCACTGGCTTGGTGCGGGGAGCAGGAACGGGCCGGACCGGGCTGGCAACGCGCACCACTGGCTTGGTGCGAGGGGCAGGAACAGGCCGGGCTGGACTGGGAACACGCACCACTGGCTTGGTGCGGGGAGCAGGAACAGGCCGGACCGGGCTGGCGACGCGCACCACTGGCTTGGTGCGAGGGGCAGGAACAGGCCGGACCAGGCTGGCGACGCGCACCACTGGCATGGTGCGAGGGGCAGGAACAGGCCGGACCGGGCTGGCGACGCGCACCACTGGCTTGGTGCGAGGGACAGGAACAGGCCGGGCTGGACTGGGAACACGCACCACTGGCTTGGTGCGGGGAGCAGGAACAGGCCGGGCTGGACTGGGATCACGCACCACTGGCTTGGTGCGGGGAGCCGGAACGGGCCGGGCCGGACTGTGGAGGCGGACTGGAGGTCTGGAGCGAAGAGCTGACACAACCCGTCCTGGCTGAATGCCTACTTCCACACAATACGTGTGAGGCATCAGCACAGGCCGTACGGGCTGTGCACTCGTACTGGCGCTACAGCACGTGGCACTGGCGCAGGATATACGGGACCGAGGAGGCGTACTGGAGACCATGAGCGTTGAGCCGGCACACCCCGTCCTGGCTGAATGCCCATCTTTGCACGACACGTGCGTGGTGCTAGCACAGGACGTACAGGACTGTGCCGGAACACTCGCGGCACAGTACGTGGCTCCGCATAACACGGAGCCTGCCCAGTCACACGCTTCCTAGCCTGAGTATGGGGAGTTGGCTCTGCTCTAATCCTAGGCTCCGCCAACCACCCTTTTAGCCCCCCCAAAACATTTTCTTGGGGCTGTCTCTCGGGCTTCCTCCTCGGCCGGTACCCTCTGCGTTGCTGCTGCTCCTCTCTATAGCGCCTCCACAGTCTCCTCCCAAGGACGGCGATCCATTCCGGCCTGAATCTCCTCCCAAGTCCAGGATCCCTTCCTGTCCAGGATCTCCTCCCAGGTCCAGGCTGTCTGTTCCTGGACACGCTGCTTGGTCCTCTTTTGGTGGGATCTTCTGTCACGATCGTTTATGGAAGATACGGACCAAGGCGCAGTGTGATAAGCGTACATTTTATTGAGTACTTAACTCACGACAAAACAACAAACAAACGAAACGTGAAGTCCTAGGTTACACAAAACAAACCTTAACGGAACAAGATCCCACCCAGACTGGTGCCAAACGGCTGCCTAAGTATGGTCCCCAATCAGAGACAATGAGCTACAGCTGCCTCTGATTGGGAACCACCCTGGCCAACATAGATCTACACGATCTAGAAAACACAACATAGAAAATATGACATAGAAACTCCACACCCTGGCTCAACATTTAAGAGTCCCCAGAGCCAGGGCGTGACATCTGCTAACCATGTGTATGTGACCAATACATTTTATTTGATTTTATTTGAACCCCCACCCTCTCATTCATCCAAGACCAATCCCTGTTTATACCTCACTTCTATACGCTCACACAGATCCATTCATTCATTCAAACCAGCAGCCCGATACGTTTTTATCTGTCTTATCGATACAGCCTCCACGCTTACCCCTATTCATGAAAATCTCACTCCTAATTTACAATGTCTCCTTTTGAGACAATTTTGACTTGCTGTCGGAGCAACCAACTCTCTGTAAAAGAGATGGAATTCACCCTAACCGCCGGGGTTCCAGGATTATCTCCATCAACATAGCGAACTGCTTAAGAGACTGACGGTCTGTGTTTGGTAGCGATCCAGTCCTCCCTGCCATAATAATCAACAGAGGACATGGAAATCTTATCATATCCCAGAGAAATAAAAATGCAGTAAATGTAAGTAACCTAATCTATGTTCCTTTAACTGTTAACTCCGACAGTATTGTCTGCAATAATCATACTCACATAGAATTGAATTCCACTGTTTGCACTGAAACTGTCTGCCTTGGGAAGAAGCTCACTGTGTGCAGCCCACTCAGTACCATTGACTCAAATGTTAATGTCACTCAGTGCTTAATTTGAGCCGGATCCTGCCAGAACAGAATCCAGCACCTCTCAGATTTGTTCCGGCACTTATTTTCCCGGATCCGGTACCTCTCGCGGCATGATTTATTAATTGTTTAACTGTTCGCACTGTAGACATTCTAAAAAAAAGCGATCAGCGTTAAATCAAGTTGCCTCCTCGTTATTTCTCCCGCCCCCCAGAAAGACCATCATGTAAAAGCGCGGTGATCGTTCTATGTAATCCTATCCTGTCACACTGATTCCAGACCTGCTCTCTTATTTGTACATAGAGGTTATGGGGAGGGCTGGTGGGGTAAGTAACTGATCTTGGCACAGGTCTTGGTAGTGGTGGTCAGCTAGTGAAGAGGTCCCTACGTAATCACACCACGTAGCCTAGGCTAGTCATCTCCCTACTGAATTTGAATCGTAAATAAGAAATGGATAATAAAAGGCAATCGATTTTGATGAAATTTTTTACGTCCAAAAATCAAGAGAAAGATGGTGAATCGAACGCATTACAAGCCAGAGAACTGTCAGTGCTGGAGGAGAGGAGTGAGGGGCAAACTGTTCCTGATGGCGATGCCTTAGCTAGCAGCGATGCTAATCCCGCCAGTTCAGCATCACCACCGGCACCTCCACTAGCTAGTAGGCCTACTAGCGAGTCAGAGTCAGACTCAGCGGTAGAGGGAGACGGGGGGCAGGGGGGCAGTGCATCCACCGATGAAGTGCTCGGAGCAGGTGCAATTTGCAGTTCACAAGCAAATGTATAACCCCTGGCTTGTCATGCAGAATTCAAAGTTGGGCTGTACAACATGCAAAAAGGTAGGGAGCTTGGGTCTAGAAACCACTGGAGGGATTAAACTAGTAAAAGAGTGGGTGGGATGTACAGTAAATTAACATCTTATGCATCAGACATAAACAATAACAACAAAGAGCCCTCAGAAAAAAGGTTTTTGAACATGCCCGAACCAAGGCGCATTTGGTGGCAACAAGCCTTGTAGAAAAGGCTAACGAGGACACCCAGGTTATAGTTAACACTCAAAATGAAAAAAATAGACACTACAGCCAGAGTCTTCAGAACAGCCTTAGAAGGAGGCTAAACGTCACAGCCACAGGCCCGCTCATGGCTTTGAGCAAGAAATGTACTCTCAGGAGTTAAATGGACTTGACATGGGGAGAGTCATTGTGGGAGGTTTTGAAAACTAAGGTAAGGTTTGTTTTTCTTTACAAACTTGTTCTGTACAATGAAGGTAATTTGAATATGTGCTTCATATTATCACATAGGCAGGAGGCCTATATATTCTTATATGTGTGTTCTGCTGCAGCCTACATTGATTTATATTATTTGAAGTTATATTCCGATATTGTGATATTTGTTTAGAAAATTATATGAAATTCAGGTCTTGTAAGCCCCACAGCTGAGTTTGTGTGCATATGCATGTGGCAGGTGTTCTTCAGTGTTGTCTAAAAATGTTGCTGTACATTGATGTATAGAAAATTAGGCTATAAGAAATTCTGACTTGTGTAAGCCCCGCAGCTATACTAAAGTATGTGGGAATACTGCAGTGACGTCTAAAATGCTTTGAATTAATCAGCACCTTGGAGAGTGCTGTCCGTTTCACCACCATAGATAGTAGGCTACTTGGCTGTTTACTCTGTCTCCTGTTCTGATACCTCAGAGCCCCCCGGATAACCCCCCCCTTCTCGCGCTCACTATGTGTTCCGGGTCCTCCCGATTTACAAATTCAGCACTGATGTCACTGACATGTCTACCTCAGATCAGCCTCTCAGAAAAGCAATAAAAACATTCAAGCAACCCAGAAAATGACAAAAAATAGCCCATATTAACATATGTATCCTGAGAAACAAGGTTCATGAAATTGATAATTTATCAGAAAACCTTCATATTCTAGCCCTCTCTGAAACAGACTTAGATAATTCATTTGATGATGCAGTAGTTGCTATACATGGATATAGAATATATAGGAAAGATAAAATCAAATGGGGGAGGTGTTTCCATGTATGTCCAGAGTCATATTCCTGTTAGGCTGAGAGAGGATCTCATGTCAGATGATGTGGAAGTAATATGGCTACAGGTTCATCTGCCTCACCTAAAGCCTATTCTCGTAGGAAGTTGCTACAGACCACCAAGTGCTAAAAGTCAGTATTTGGACTACATGTGTGAAATGTTGGATAATGTATGTGATATGAACAGAGAGGTATATTTTCTGGGTGACCTAAATATTGACTGGTTGTCATCAAGCTGCCCACTCAAAAAGAAGCTCCAAGCTGTAACCAGTGCCTGCAATCTGGTTCAAGTCATCAGTCAACCTACCAGGGTATTTACAAACAGAACAGGAACTAAGTCATCCACGTGTATTGATCACATCTTTAATAATGCTGCAGAAATTTGCTCTAAAGCAGTATCCACACCCATCGGATGTAGTGATCATAATATAATAGCCATATCTAGAAAAAACAAAGTTCCAAAAACTGGACCTAAAATACAAGAGGTTTTGCAATGATTCCTATGTCAAAGATGTAAAAAATATTTGTTGGTCTGATGTGTGTAATGAGGAATATCCAGTTACTGATAGGCATTCACCCATCAAGAAACATGATGTAAATGTAAAGAAACTAACTGTTAGAACTGCCAAATCCCCATATATAGACGATGAATAGAAAAACGGTATGGCATAGAGGGATGAGGCAAAGGGAATAGAAAATAAGTCTGACAAAACAGCAGACTGGCAAACATACAGTAAATTGAGAAATCACGTAACTAAACTAAACAAAAAGAAGAAGAAACTATACTACGGAACAAAGAAAAATGATATAAATAATGATAGTAAAAAGCTCTGGAGTAATTTAAATGAAATTCTAGGCAAGAAAGCAAACTCGGCTCCATCTTTCATTGAGGCAGATGGCTTGTTCATAACAAAACCCTTTGATATTGCCAACCACTTTAATAACTTTTTTGTTGACAAGATTAGCAAACTTAGGCATGACATGCAGACAACAAATGCTGAGCCTTCATATTAATGCATAATGGACCGAATAATGAAAGACAAAAACTGTAGTTTTGCATTCCAAAAAGTGGGTGGGGAAGAGGTGAAAACATTGTTGCTATCTATAAATAAGGACAAACCACCTTGTACCAACAACCTGGATGGTAAATTGCTGAGGTTGGTAGCGGAATACATCCGATTTGCCACATCTTCAATTTAAGCCTTGAAGACGGTGTGTGCCCTCAGACATGGAGGGAGGCAAAGGTCATTCTGCTACCCAAGAGAATAGAAGAGCACCCTTTAATGGTTCAAACAACTGACCAATCAGCCTGTTACAAGTGCTTAGCAAACTTTTGGAAAAAATAGTGTTTGATCAAATACAAAGTTATTTTACAGAAAACAAATTAACAACAGACTTTCAGCATGCTTATGGGGAAGGGCACTCAACATGCTCGGCACTGACACAAATGACTGATGATTGGCTGAAAGAAATTGATAGTAAGAAGATTGTGGGAGCTGTTTTGTTAGACTTCAGTACAGCTTTTGATGTCATTGATCATAACCTATTGCTGAAACAACGTAGGTGTTATGGATTTGCATCCTCTGCCTTATTATGGATTGAGAGTTACCTATCTAATAGAACACAGTGGGTTTTCATTAATGGAAGCCTCTCTCATGCAAATTCAGTTTAGTGTTGTGTACTGCAGGGCAGCCGGCTAGGGCCATTATTGTTTTCTGTTTTTTCACAAATGACCTTCCACTGACCTTGAATAAAGCCTATGTGTCTATGTACACTGACGACTAAACAGTGTACGCTGACGACTCAACAGTGTACGCTGACGACTCAACAGTATACACGTTGGCTGCAACAGCAAAATAAATAACTGAGACACTTAACATGGAGCTCCAGTCAGTTCTAGAATGGGTAACTAGCGCTGGTGCTAAAAATCTGAAAAACGAAAAGCATAATTTTTGAGACAGATCACTCGCTTAACGCTAAACCTCGTTTAGATCTATTATTGAATAATGTGGCTATTGAGCAAGTTGAGGAGACTAAACGGCTGGGTATAACCCTAGATAGCAAGCTTTCATGGTCAAAACGTATAGACTCAATGGTTTCTAAAATGGGAAGAGGTCTGTCCATGATAGGGTGTTGCTCTGCCTTCTTGACATCTCAGTCGACCAGACAGGTCCTTCAGGCCCTAGCTTTGTCGCACCTGGACTACTGCACAGCTGTGTGGTCATATGTGGCAAAGAAGGATATAGGTCAATTGCAGTTGGTCCAGAACAAAGCAGCACGCATCGCACTTAGATGTTCACGGAGGGAAAGTGTCATCAACCTGCATGTTAGTCTCTCCTGGCTCAAAGTTGAGAAGAGATTGACTGTATCACTATTGGTCTTTGTGCGAGTTATTGATGTGTTGAAGGTACCGAACTGTCTGTTCAAACAGTTGGCACACAGTTCAGACACTCATCGGTACAACACAAGATATGCAACCAGAGGTCTCTTCACAGTCCTCAGGTCCAGAACAGAGGCTGGGAAAAAGCACAGTATTAAATAGAGCCATGACTACATGGAACTCTCTGCCACCCCAGGTAACTCAAGCTAGCAATAAAACCAGATAAAAAAAAACAGATAAAAGAACACCTTACTGCGCAAACGGGACTGTGACGAGACACAGACATTTTATATATCTTGTATTGTAATTTGCACTGTACTATGTATTAGACCTAGATATTGTGTGTATGTACTGATATGTACAGTATGTGTGACGTTTTAAATGTATGTATTTCAGTCCTTGACTAATAATGTTCTGTACTATGTATTATGTCATGTTTCATGTGGACCCCAGGAAGAGTAACTGATGCTTTTGCAGCGGCTAATGGGGATGCTAATAAAAACCAATACCAATCACTCCCACACCTCTCCCCCTCATTCACACCCCCCTAACCCCAATAGGCCCCTCACTCCCCCTGATCTACCCCTCACCATCAGCATCACTTAAGTCCCGTGTAGCTCAGTTGGTAGAGCATGGCGTTTGCAAAGCCAGGGTTGTGGGTTTGATTCCCACGCGGGGCCAGTATAAAAATGTATGCGCTCACTAACTGTAAGTCGCTCTGGATAAGAGCGTCTGCTAAATGACTAAAATGTGAAATGTTATGCCCACCCCTGCCTTTAAAACCCCAACACCCACATACATCTGGATAGTTCAACATTTCAACCCCATTTACTCACACCCCCTCATCCCCATACACCCCTGGCCCACAAACACTCAAACAAATTTCACCAGATTCATTCACACCTTTCAGTCAATATTTCACTCAGGCCAAGCATAGTACTACAAATAAACATCACTTCACATCCATTACCAAACCAAGCTGGCAATCCGTCTCCCTCCTCTCCAACCCCCAGCCTCTGTCCATTCTCTCGCTCCTCTCACCCCACTTCATTTGTTTCAGATATTTCACCCAGCCCCTGTCACGTGATCCGGGTGGATCGACTGGAACGATCTGATTTGCCATTTAAAACAGGGAAGCCTCTCCTCTGCCATCACCCCAACCATGAGCTCCAGACAGGTTTACTCCAAACTAAACACACTGCTGGCTGCCTCAACATATTAGCCCCGCTTCGCCTTTTCTCAACCAGCACCAGCAGTAATTTCACAGATAATTAATGTACATAATGACTCTTAATTGGAGGAAAAGGGGGTGCATTGGGCATAAACACAAACACCCATATGGGGACACACGCACAGGCCCACATACACACACACACACACACACACACAGACACACACACACACACACACACACACGCACACAGACACACACACACACACACACACACACACACACACACATACACACACACACGCCCCTAATGAAAACGTAGGCAGCACCCAGTGCTTCTCTGGCACCAGGGAAGCAGTAAGGAGGCTGTGTTGATGTTGATACAACATTATTGTACCTGGTTGTTGTCTTAATTAGATGCAGGTGGGGTCAGAGTCACACACACATGCATATGTGCGCTCGCACACACACACAAAACATATGCGTACACGCACGCACACACACTCACACACTCACGCAGACAAGCACACAGGCACAGACTCCCTGACTCCCCCCTGACTGTCTCGGGGTTGCTGCGACTGACTGGAACTGCGTCACAGCACAGAGAGAAGCCTGGAATCACTTATGTCGCCACGCATCCGTAAACCAACACAGAAAGACGTGTGGCACCCAGAACTACATGGTTCGCAGCTCAAGCAAGATCGCAAACTACTTCCATAAAATGTGCTACTCATGGCAATTTCTAAGCCCACAATGAAAACGATAGAGGGGGACCATTAACACTATCCCTTTAATTAATTATGGAAGTTTAACATTGGTGCGTGTATAGAACAGTACTGCCTGCGGGTCAGTTTCAGTTGTAAACAGGGTGTTGACTAGGAGCCCTCGAAACACAGCATAGGCAGTTTAGACAGAGGGTGGAGTGTGTGTGTGTGTGTGTGTGTATGTGTGTGTGTGTGTGTGTGTGTGTATATGCGTGCGTGCGTGAGAGAGCGAGAGAGAGAGAGAGAGAGAGAGTGTGCGTGCATGTGTGAGGTGGTGGTAGAAGGAGGGTCATCCTTTTTGACATGAGTGAAAGGTCCTGCATCCGGCACCCTGCACACTCCCAGAGGGCCTGTTGTCCAGCCTGCAGCTATGGGCCTGTCTGGCCTGTCAACAGCACGTCACACGCACATCACACACACTCACACATCACACACACTCTCACCCTCTGTCAGTCAGTCAGGCCACACGGAGCAGGCCGGTAAACACACTTGTATACACTGAAAGTGGAATGACCCCGCTGGCCCCGCCCACTCTGATTCCCTTGACCTTTAGGGTCTCCCAGGACAGCTCACCTGGACGCCCTGACCACCTGCCCCTAGTTACGGCCTGTCCACAGCACTCTGACAAAACACACACAAACTCACAGAGACACACATAGAGGCACGAAGGGACAAACGCAATGCACAAAAACACACACACACACACAATTACACATGCGTACATCTGTCCTGCTCCCCGGACTCTGGCCTGTCTGACAGGTGAGTGAGCTGTATCACCTGAGGGCAGGTAGAGGTCAGATCTTGTCTTAATGAGCCGTTACATGACCTCATCTCCCTGGGAAACCATATGTGTAATTACAGCGCATTACCTCCATTGTGGCCTCAACATACACCTGTCATTACACACATTTACTGTCCCTTTCTTTGTCTCCGTCGCTGGGTCTGGCTCTGGCTCCGTAGTGTTTGTGTGTGTGTGTGTGCGTGTATGTGTGTGAGTGAGTGAGTGAGTGAGATAGAGTGTGTGTGTCTGTGCGTGTGTGTGTGTGTGGCTGTGTGTGTGTGTGTGTGTGTGTGTGTGTGTGTGTGTGTGTGTGTGTGTGTGTGTGTGTGTGTGTGTGTGTGTGTGTGTGTGTAAAGCCAGGGCCAAGAGGTGGGGCTGGGGGGCTCTAAATGAAGGTGTACTGTGTGAGTCAGTCAGAGCCAGCCAGCCAGTGGAGCTGCTGCCATAAACCAGCGACAATATAGCAGCGCCTAATTGTTGAGTTTAACGCCTAGGGATTACAGGAGCTCATAAAATGTCCCCCCTTCCCCCCTGAGAGAGAGGACCACACAGGAGACAGACTGTAGCCCATTTTACACTGTTTTCATTTTACAAGGCAGGGGGAGGAGAAGTATATTCTCATATAGCTAAGGAGATCAATAAACACTCAGCATTTGGATGAATTAACCATTTAAATTAGGGTGAGGAATCAGCCGTCTGGGTAAACTTTGGCACCTTTCTCTGATGAGGAACAGGCACTACTATACTATTGTGCTGGACCAGGGGTGTCATGCTAATAGTACTCCTTCAAGTTTGTAGCACAGGAGGTTGGTGGCACCTTAGTTGGGGAGGACGGGCTCATGGTAATGGCTGTAGCAGAATAGGTGGAATGGTATCAAATACATCAAACACATGGTTTCCATGTGTTTGATGCCATTCCATTTACTCCGTTCCAGCCATTATTATGAGCCGTCCTCCCTTCAGAAGCCTCCACTGGTTTGTAGTATGTTGGTAGCTATCTTAGTAAAATAAAATACATTGTGGAGAATTTAAGAATAGTAGTGTGCTGGAGTTTGTTTTTCAAATACTGAGTTTCCTCCTCAATAGCTTTCTTGAGTGGAATCCAATGGATACAAAATTGTAGAAATGTAATTGTCACGGTTTCTGCCGAGGCTGCTCCTTCTCCTTGTTCGGGCAGGCTTCGGCGGTCGTCGTCCCCGGAGTACTAGCTGCCACCGTTCGTTGTTTCTGTGTGTGTTTGGTTTGGTCTGATTTGTTACACCTGTTGCTCATTTTGTCTTGATTATGTGTCCTTTAAGTTCTCGTTGTTTCTGTCTTGTGGTTGTGTGTAGTTGTTCTATGTCAGCTGGTGTTGCCCGTCAGTTTATGCTCTATTGTTTATTAGAGAGTCCGCACGTTGTGCGTTTGCTGTACTTGTACGCGGAGTGCGTATTTTGTCCTTGTTCTTCCGGCTCGTTCTGTAGCCGTTATTTTTCTGTGGACTTTATTAAAGTATTTTGGACTTGCATCTGCATCCTGCATTTGATTCCACACCACACCTACGCCCGTCCCTGACAGTAATTCTGGTTGAAAATCCAGTCTTGATAATAGTGACATTTACTTTCAATTTATACTTACACCAAAGTGTCAGTTGACGGAAAAAAAACACTATAGTTTTGCTCCCTTTAAAAATAAATAAATCTTGTTTTGTACTTCATGATGGGATAAGAGGGGGCTGTAGACTTCACTCTGCTCAAGTCTGTAATCTTGAACTCAGATAAAAAAGAGACAGGCAGTTTAGTTTAGATAGACAGCTCCCCTGTGATGCTCCCTGCTCTGTTTGCCCATACCAAAAATGGCCTCCGTGTTTGTTCATCCCTGTCCAGCTGAGTCCACAGACTCCACAAAGGTCCTGTCATCGTGGTCATACCCCGACAGAGAACTGCACTATCCAGCATAGCTCCATCCTATGTTTACCAAGAATTATAGGAGCTACAGGTCTAGGCCTAAATTAAATGGGTAAATGGTGAAACGGATGGGAAAGCTTTTAGCCAGGAGCGTTTGTTAAACTGAGAGTCAGAGCTGACATGCGAGTGAACAAACTTTACCCAGGAGTCTGCGGGGGAATTGTGGGGAAGCTTTGTTTTTGCCGGGGTCCTCAAGCCCGGTTTGGAGGAGGTTTCATTTAAGGAAAATACCACTAAAAAAATGCCTCATACTGTGACACTTTTTCTATTTTGAAAGTTCTATATGTTGAAAACATTTTGGGACTGTATCAACAGTAGACATTTTGGGACTGTATCAACAGTAGACATTTTGAGACTGTATCAACAGTAGACATTTTGGGACTGTATCAACAGTAGACAGTTTGGGACTGTATCAACAGTAGACAGTTTGGGACTGTATCAACAGTAGACATTTTGGGACTGTATCAACAGTAGCCATTTTGGGACTGTATCAACAGTAGACAGTTTGGGACTGTATCAACAGTAGACATTTTGGGACTGTATCAACAGTAGACATTTTGGGACTGTATCAACAGTAGACAGTTTGGGACTGTATCAACAGTAGACATTTTGGGACTGTATCAACAGTAGACATTTTGGGACTGTATCAACAGTAGACAGTTTGGGACTGTATCAACAGTAGACATTTTGGGACTGTATCAACAGTAGACTAATGAAACAAATACCAATAGAGATGGCGGCAGGTAGCCTAGCGGTGAAGAGCGTTGGGCCAGTAACCGAAAGGACGCTGGTTCAAATCCCCAAGCTGACTCGGTGAAAAATCTGTCGATATGCCCTTTGTCATATAAAAATATTTCCAGTGTGAAATCGTTGTGCTTGTTACGTCATGTTGTAAAATTTCTCACAGTGTGAAAATGCTCCCAGTTCAATAATTGCACGTGTCTCGTTATGTGGATGGCTGAGCTTGTGCGGATGTTTCACTCACACCCTCCCTCGCCCTTGATTTAGCTAACTAACTAACAAATACATTCACTGTCAATCAAAAAAGCAGCGCCCAAGTCTTTGTAATCGCAAAAAATCAACCCTCAGCACTTTGATGCACGAGTCCGGGTATTTATATGCTGGCCTCAACAAGCTTCTGATTGGTCAGTGTCAATAATCCTGGCCACCATTGATTGGCAGATGTGTGAAGCATATGCCCACAGAATAGTTTTTCGAGGGTGTGAGAAGGAGGCATCCGCACGAGCTCAGCCATCCACATAAAGAGATGCGCGTGCAATTATTGAACTGGGAACATTTTCACGCTGGGAGAAATGTTACAGCATGACGTCACAATCAGAACACGATCAGAACGATTAGGAACTATTTCACACTGGGAAGAGTTTTTCATGACACCTTTGAGCAAGGCACTTAACCCTAATTGCTCCTGTAAGTTGTTCTGGATAAGAGCGCCTAGTAAAATAGTTTTTGAGTGGAATTGTATTTTAAGGTGGAAGGCGCTGAGCTCCATTGTTGTGTTAATTAGGCACAAATGTGAACACCCCAACTCCGTAAAATCATCCCGGAGTTGGGTTGACGGTGGACGCCTATTGGAGTAATCTTTAGGGAGCCATTGTGATTGTTTTTGATGGGATTCCTATCAAAATATAGATATGTGGAAATTGGATCAGGCCTCTGCCTGTCAACACTGTGGGTATTCTAATAGAGTGATTATATTAGCATGAGAATGCAATTAGATTTTTTTTATGTGGAAGATGTGGTGTTTTCCTGGCAGGGAATATGAGGTTTGGTTTTTTACATTTTAGTCATTTAGCTGATGCTTATGCAGAGCAACTTACAATAAGTGCAACCCCATTTCATGATCATTGCATGTATAACCTTCTTTATAACTAGCTTCTAAGGCAGCAACCATAGTGCTAGGTCAGCGTTTCCAAAACTCAGTCCTCGGGACCCCAAGTGGTGCACATTTTGGTTTTTGCCCTAGCACTACACAACTGATTCAAATAATCAACTCAATATCAAGCTTTGATGATTTGAATAAGCTGTGTAGCCTAGTACTAGAGCAAAACACTAAATTTGCACCCTTTGGGGTCCCCAGGACTGAGTTTGGGAAACACTGTGCTGGGGGAAAGGCCCAGTCACAAAATTACTCCCTTTTGAACTGAACCCTGTTTGGAATCTTAAAATGCTTTGCGTACCCAAATACAAAACTTCACATCTATTTCAGCATGAACAACTTAATTAAGCATTTCTATTGGTCGTGACATGAAAATACACTAAAGAAGGCTGAGAGTGTGGCTGAGATAGAGATGACAGAAGTGAATTATTTTAATAATAGAAAGACTAGGATTAGGATTATCCCCCCAGGTGATGGATGGGACATGAAGGAATGAGAATAGCCCCGCTCGGATTAACTGGACCGTTTGCTTTTCCCACAATCTCCGGAATCCTCCGGAATGCTCTGACTGTCAATTCAGTTCAAAGTCTTTCTCTTGGAAAATGATTGTTCCTCCGAGATTGGGTCCTTTTCCAAACCACTTGCATTCCATATTGACTGATGGTCATTGGGAATTTCTGTTTTAACTGCACTGACACCTCAAAGAACATTCCCCGCCATCTTAACTGTTTGTGTCATTGAATTTGTGCGTACAAAGGAGTTTTGATTCAAACTCATTTAGGGTATATTTAGATGTTTCTTAATTCTCTTTTATGACAGTTCAAACCCTCTGGAGGGGAATCTTTCTGAAAGACAGACACTATTTCAGAAGGAAGAAGAAAGGCTCAGGATAAACCCTAATCTGACCACATCCTATTGTTTACACCTCAACCACCTTTAACAGAAACCTCCTTGAGGTCCTGCAACAATGTAACCGATAAGACCCCCTGAAAAAGAAGAAAAAAAGAAGAAAAGAAAGAAAGAAAGGAGAAACCTATAGGCTCAGCTCCCTCTCTTCTTCTCTACCTAAAGCCCTGATACTCCCAGTGAGAAGCTCTTAATCAGGAGCCAAACAATGTGGCCCTGGATTCCTAATCTTTCACAGGGGCCTGATCTAATAAGCAGAGGGACTTGGGCCTGATCTGGGGGATTACTGCCAGAGATCCACCCTGGTGGGGAGGCCAGGGGGAGAGGGGGAGGATAAGAGGGGAGGGTTGGGGGCTAATGGGGAGGCAGGGTCCAGTGATTTAAAACAGGGGGCATCAGGCTTCTTTTGATGCCCCCTCCCCAACTTCAGAAGTGGTTAGATGGAGGGGGTGGTTCCGTTAACAAAGGCTACTGTGACGTTCTCAACCCAGGACTTTGATGTCTTCCTACGACGGGAGGGCCTGGTGGGCTAGCATGGTGAGGAGATGTTGGAAACATGGTCAGGTACTGTTATATAATTTGAGACTAATACTGAAAATATATTAACTAACGCTTCAAACTTTGAGAAATTCATCTATACAGTTGAAGTTGGAAGTTTACAAACACCTTAGCCAAATACATTTAAACTCTGTTTTTCACAATTCCTGACATTTTATCCTAGTAAAAATTCCCTGTCTTAGGTTAGTTAGGATCACCACTCTATTTTAAGAATGTGAAATGTCAGAATAATAGTAGAGAGAATGATTTATTTCAGCTTTTATTTATTTCATCACATTCCCAGTGGGTCAGAAGTTTACATACACTCAATTAGTATTTGGTAGCATTGCCTTTAAATTGTTTAACTTGGGTCAAACGTTTCGGGTAGCCTTCCACAAACTTCCCACAATAAGTTGTTTGAATTTTGTCCCATTCCTCCTGACAGAGCTGTTGTAACTGAGTCAGGTTTGTAGGCCTCCTTGCTCGCACACGCTTTTTCAGTTCTGCCCACACATTTTCTATAGGATTGAGGTCAGGGCTTTGTGATGGCCACTCCAATAACTTGACTTTGTTGTCCTTAAGCCATTTTACCATAATTTTGGAAGTATGCTTGTGGTCATTGTCCATTTGGAAGACCCATTTGCGACCAAGCTTTAACTTCCTGACTGATGTCTTGAGATGTTGCTTCAATATATCCACATAATTTTCCTTCCTCATGATGCCATCTGTTTTGTGAAGTGCACCAGTCCCCCCTGCAGCAAAGCACCCCCACAGCATGATGCTGCCACCCCCGTGCTTCACGGTTGGGATGGTGTTCTTCGGCTTGCAAGCAGCCCCCTTTTTCCTCCAAACAAAACAATGGTCATTATGGCCAAACAGTTTTATTTTTGTTTCATCAGACCAGAGGACATTTCTCCAAAAAGTACGATCTTTGTCCCCATGTGCAGTTGCAAACCGTAGTCTGGCTTTTTTATAGCGGTTTTGGAGCAGTGGCTTCTTCCTTGCTGAGTGGCCTTTCAGGTTATGTCGATATAGGACTCGTTTTACTGTGGATATAGATACTTTTGTACCTGTTTCATCCAGCATCTTCACAAGGTCCTTTGCTGTTATTCTGGGATTGATTTGCACTTTTCGCACCAAAGTACGTTCATCTCTAGGAGACAGAATGCGTCTCCTTCCTGAGCGGTATGACGGCTGTGTGCTATTGTTTGTACAGATGAACGTGGTACCTTCAGGCGTTTGAAAATTGCTCCCAAGGATGAACCAGACTTGTGGAAGTCTACCATTTTTTTTCTGAGGTCTTGGCTGATTTCTTTTGATTTTCCTATGATGTCAAGTAAAGAGGCACTGAGTTTGAAGGTAGGCCTTGAAATACATCCACAGGTACACCTCCAATTGACTCAAATTATGTCAATTAGCCTATCAGATGCTTCTAAAGTAATTTATTTTGATTTTCCTATGATGTCAAGTAAAGAGGCACTGAGTTTGAAGGTAGGCCTTGAAATACATCCACAGGTACACCTCCAATTGACTCAAATTATGTCAATTAGCCTATCAGAAGCTTCTAAAGTAATGACATCATTTTTTAAAGGCTCAGTCAACTTAGTGAAATAATCTGTCTGTAAACAATTGTTGGGAAAATTACTTGTGTCATGCACAAAGTAGATGTCCTAACCGACTTGCCAAAACTATAGTTTGTTGTCACGATCGTCTAAAACAGGAGACCAAGGCGCAGCGTTGCGAGTGAACATGATGACTTTAATAGTAAAGCACGTCAATACAAAACAAAAGACGATAGTGAAGTCCACAGTGGCAATGACTGTACAGGAACAAAAACCCACAACCCTCATGAGAACACAAATAGTTTAAATATGGCTCCCAATCAGAGATAACGAGCCGACAGCTGACACTCGTTACCTCCGATTGGGAGTCACACGACACCACAATTAACTCACCCAAAACACAACCAACCGAATACACCCTATACAACAAACCCCACAACAAAACCCAACAAAACAAATACACCCTGGCTCAAATACAAAAGTCCCGGAGCCAGAGTGTCACAGTACCCCCCCCTAAAGGTGCGCACTCCGGGCGCACCAGCATACAGTCTAGGGGAGGGTCTGGGTGGGCGTCTGTCCACGGTGGCGGTTCTGGCCCTGGTCGTGGTCCCCACCCCACCTTAGTCACCACCCGCTTCCCTAGCCTCCTCCACATGACCACCCCCCAACTAAACCCCACTGGATTAAGGGGCGGCACCGGACTAAAGGGCAGCACCGGACTAAGGGGCAGCACCGGACTAAGGGGCAGTACCGGACTAAGGGGCAGCACCAGGATAAGGGGCAGCACCGGACTAAGGGGCAGTACCAGGATAAGGGGCAGCACCGGGCTAAGGGACAGCGCCGGACTCAAAGGCGGATCCTGGCTGGCTGGCTCTGGCGGATCCTGGCTGGACGGCTCTGGCGGATCCTGGCTGGACGGCTCATGGCCGGCTGAAGGATCTGGCTGCTCATGGCTGGCTGACGGATCTGGCTGCTCATGGCTGGCTGACGGATCTGGCTGCTCATGGCTGGCCGACGGATCTGGCTGCTCATGGCTGGCCGACGGATCTGGCTGCTCATGGCTGGCCGACGGATCTGGCTGATCCTGTCTGGCCGAAGGCTCTGGCTGATCCTGTCTGGCGGAAGGCTCTGGCTGATCCTGTCTGGCGGAAGGCTCTGGCTGATCCTGTCTGGCGGAAGGCTCTGGCTGATCCTGTCTGGCGGAAGGCTCTGGCCGATCCTGTCTGGCGGAAGGCTCTGGCTGATCCTGTCTGGCGAAAGGCTCTGGCTGATCCTGTCTGGCGGACGGCTTTAGCGGCTCCGGTCTGGCGGACGGCTCTGAAGGCTCATGGCAGACGGGCGGCTTTGCAGGCTCAGTACAGACGGGCAGTTCATGCAGCGCTTGGCAGACGGACAGTTCAGACGGCGTTGGGCAGACAGGCAGTTCAGGCGCCGTTGGGCAGACGGGCAGTTCAAGCGCCGTTGGGCAGACGGGCAGTTCAGGCGCCGTTGGGCAGACGGGCAGTTCAGGCGCCGTTGGGCAGACGGCCGACTCTGGCCGGCCGAGACGCACTATAGGCCTGGTGCGTGGTGCCGGAACTGGTGGTCCCGGGCTGAGGACACGCATCTCAGGGCTAGTGCGGGGAGTAGCAACAGGGCATGCTGGACCCTGGTGACGCACATAAGGCCTAGTGCGTGGTGCCGGAACTGGTGGTCCCGGGCTGAGGACACGCATCTCAGGGCTAGTGCGGGGAGCAGCAACAGGACGCACAGGACTCTGGGGACACACAGGAGGCTTGGTGCGTGGTGTAGGCACTGGTGGTACTGGGCTGGAGCGGGGAGGTGGCGCCGGAAATACCGGACCGTGCAGGCGTACTGGCTCCCTTGAGCACTGAGCCTGCCCAACCTTACCTGGTTGTATACTCCCCGTCGCCCGACCAGTACGGGAAGGAGGAATAACTCGCACCGGGCTATGTAGGCGAACCGGGGACACCATGCGTAAGGCTGGTGCCATGTAAGCCGGCCCGAGGAGACGCACTGGTGGCCTGATGCGTTGGGCCGGCTTCATGACATCTGGCTCAATGCTCACTCTAACCCGGCCGATACGTGGAGCTGGAATGTACCGAACCGGGCTATGCCTGCGTACAGGAGACACCATGCGCTCTACTGCGTAACACGGTGTCTGCCCGTACTCTCGCTCTCCACGGTCAGTCCAGGGAGTAGGCGCAGGTCTCCTACCTGACTTCGCCACACTCCCTTTTAGCCCCCCCCCAAGAAATTTTTGGGTAGTACCCACGGGCTTCCAGCCTTGACTCCGTGCTGCCTCCTCATACCGCCTCCTCTCGGCTTTAGCTGCCTCCAGCTCTTCACGAGGGCGGCGATATTCTCCCGGTTGTGCCCAAGGACCCCTTCCATCCAGTATCTCCTCCCATGTCCATGAATCCTTGATAGGCGTCCATAAATCCTGTTGCCGCTTGACACGCTGCTTGGTCCTTTGATGGTGGGTTTTTCTGTCACGATCGTCTAAAACAGGAGACCAAGGCGCAGCGTTGCGAGTGAACATGATGACTTTAATAGTAAAGCACGTCAATACAAAACAAAAGACGATAGTGAAGTCCACAGTGGCAATGACTGTACAGGAACAAAAACCCACAACCCTCATGAGAACACAAATAGTTTAAATATGGCTCCCAATCAGAGATAACGAGCCGACAGCTGACACTCGTTACCTCCGATTGGGAGTCACACGACACCACAATTAACTCACCCAAAACACAACCAACCGAATACACCCTATACAACAAACCCCACAACAAAACCCAACAAAACAAATACACCCTGGCTCAAATACAAAAGTCCCGGAGCCAGAGTGTCACATTTGTTAACAAGAAATGTGTGGAGTGGTTGAAAAACGAGTTTTAATATCTCCAACCTAAGTGTATGTAAACTTCCGACTTCAACTGTAACTTTGACCAATGCGTCGAAAACAGTTCACCCAGTTGGTTGGGGTCAATTCCATCAGGATACAAAAAATGGCCCAGAAAAGCAATTAAGCAAAATGGATTTGATGCAGTTATGTTATCGCCTGACGAATCAAACATTGGAAGAACATTCATTGATGAGCAGATATAGAGCCCTATCCCAAACAAACCTCTGGAACAGCAGGATATGGATACGAAGAAGAAATCCCTCTGATGATCCATCCTTTCACTGATTTCTCCACTAGCACAATTACACCAGATAAAGTTACCCTCCATTTCTTAAGGCTTGATCCTCTAGGATGAATTTGAGGTCATTGCTTACACTCTGACGTTTTTCAACAACCCGCAAGTATCATGCGGTTTCCATGGAGATCTCTGCAACAATTTGACCTGATACCGAAGAGAGAAGAGGACATATTACAAGCGCTCAAGGTCAAGAGGAAAATGCTGACCGCAACCCGGCTCATACCCTACTGTGTTTATTGAACTGCAATCACAGTAATACCCGCATATGTCAAATGTTACCGGATTTCCTCCAAAATATTCTGGCACAAATCTGTACTTGCTCAAACCCTAGCGCTGAGGTTAACCAAAACATTTTCCTTCCTCCATCCTGAGAATATCAGCTAGTGTGTTTAGAGATTCATAATCCCCTCTCTGTTGCCAGCCACATATCTGTGTAAACACACACACGCACACACACATATACACACACACACATGTGCACTTACAGTCACACGCACGCACACACAATCACACACACAACTGAGATGCTTTAGATCCCCTTTCATCAAACAGCCTAACCAAATGCGGGCTGTTACGATGGGTGAAAAATGGCATATAACGACAGCTCTAACGCCAGGACAATGGGGTGTTGTCTTAATGAGATGTTTCATTCACCTAATTCACTCCCAGGGTGCTGAAACCTCACTAAATCATTAACTGAGAACTCCCCACACCCCCGACAAAACACAAACACAAACACAAACACTCAAAAAAGGGAGGTTCAGACTAGAGATGAGATACCCTCGTAAAACTTTCAACCTTGTCAAATTAACGTCCTAAAATTGGCCTTTGTAGTAGGGGAAGAGAAGAAAGGAGAATGACGAGGGAAAACATCCACCATTATGTTCAGGAGGGGTAAAGAGAAAGTAGTATAACTGGATGATTTACTGTAAGTCTGTATCACAACAGTAACTGGAGATAAGTACCAGCCCAGTTATTTCAGGCGCTCATGTGTCACACGACTTCAAAAAGAGGGACACAGCCAAACAAATAATTAACAAAGTCAGTGAGATTAATTAAAAGGGAAGAGTTCAGGGAAGGTTCAGCCTGCTGCTAGCTGGGGGACAGGAGGACTCCCCTGCTGGATGGAAAGAGAGAGTGGAAAGAAAGAATATCAAAGAAGAAAGGGAGAAGAAACTAGTAAAAACAGTGGCTGTCATGAAATTCCATCTTTATGAAAACAGCTGGGTGTGGGAGAGACTGTGGGGACTCTCTCCCTCTCTGTCTCTCTCACCCTTTCTTTCTGATCATGTTGTGGCATCAGCAGCCTCCTTGAATTACAAAGTAGGGGACTCTCAGTCATTCTATTGTTGGCGGGTCAGAGCAGGTAATGATAAACACAAAGACAGAACAATAGCCCAGCACCAACAAGCATGGAGTTAATGAGCGACCAGCCCCACCTTGCATTCACACCATGCCCCTCCCCCACCTAATCCCCACCTCACCCCCCACACGCTCCATTCACTAACCCTGGTGATTATCATTCGCTCCAACATCGGCCCTCCATACCACTATCTGCTATCAGTTCACGGGCATCAGCTGGGATAGTCTCATTAGCGTAAGTATGCATACTATCAATACTATCAGACACTTTAAAGGGCCCCGGGGCTCTGAGGGCTGGTGAGGCATCCAACATATCACTAATGTTATCAAATAAAGAGCGCTACAGGGACAGGCCACGGGACAGATGAATGGGTTTTAATGGGGTTGTGTGTGAACCACCTGGTGAAATAATCACAAGCTCTGATTTGAAAGAAAGAGAAAGAAAAGAGAATAGCAGGTAGATTAGATTGATCTGACATGCTGGAATGCGGCATCATCAATATCTGCTGTTGTCTGTGTTGGCTTAGTGAAGGGGAGCAATAGTTTAAAGTTCGATCCTGCCAAAATGACCAAGACAAAGATTTGGCCTACTACTGTAAAAAAAAACAATTGTTTTGTTTTCTTTGGAAAGGCAGCCTCTCAAAACTAAATGTAGAGCTTGTTTGTCTCTAATTACTCTGATATTTTCACAGCTACTGATCACGATAAAAACATAATCTATACCATTACACAAACCTACATAATCATGAAAGATTATACAACATTTACATCTTCAAAAATCCTCACAATGAAGAAAAGTAAAGTACACCTTAACTTTCCCCCACTAATTTTTACTGTGGATATAGATACTTTTGTACCTGTTTCCTCCAGCATCTTCACAAGGTTCTTTGCTGTTGTTCTGGGATTGAATTGCACTTTTTGCACCAAAATACGTTTATCTCTAGGAGACAGAACGCGTCTCCTTCCTGAGCGGTATGACGGCTGCGTGGTCTCATGGTGTTTATACTTGCGTACTATGTTTGTACAGATGAACGTGGTACCTTCAGGCATTTGGAAATAGCTCCCAAGGATGAACCAGACTTGTGGAGGTCTAAAAACAAAGGTCTGAGGTCTTGGCTGATTTCTTTAGATTTTCCCATGATGTCAAGCAAAGAGGCACTGAGTTTGAAGGTAGGCCTTGAAATACATCCACAGGTACACCTCCAATTGACTCAAATGATGTCAATTAGCTTATCAGAAGCTTCTTAAGCCATGACATCATTTTGTAAAGGCTCAGTCAACTTAGTTAGTGTATGTAAACTTCTGACCTACTGGAATTGTGATACAGTGAAATATAAGTGAAATAATCTGTCTGTAAACAATTGTTGGAATAATTACTTGTGTCATGCACAAAGTAGATGTCCTAACCGACTTGCCAAAACTATAGTTTGTTAACAAGAAATTTGTGGAGTGCTTGCTAGGTCAAGAGAAGGACCAAGATAGAGGAAGAAAATGAGAACCAGGGAGAGAGAACAAGATAGAGACCGAGAGAACAAGACAGAGAGAACAAGATAGAGACAGAAAGAACAAGACAGAGACAGAGAGAACAAGACAGAGACAGAGAGAACAAGATAGAGACAGAAAGAACAAGACAGAGACAGAGAGAACAAGATAGAGACAGAGAGAACAAGATAGAGACAGAGAGAACAAGACAGAGACAGAGAGAACAAGACAGAGACAGAGGATGGGAGAGAGAGACACACAGAGGGAGAGAGAGAGTGCTCTTTTTTGAGAGGGGAGGTTAGGAGGGGATCTGCAGGGAAACAGAGGAGCTGCAGAAAATAGGCTTTAATGGGGCATTCACATTCAGCTGGCCAGCACAAAGGAGTGGCATTTGGATTTGGGAGCTGGGCTGATTGTTAGACTGGTGTGCTTTAGTGGCGGCCGGGAGAACCAAGCTCTGACTGATTGTGGGGAAAGACTCATTGTTGAGTGGAATGTCAGCAGTTTTGAAGGAGGC
>NC_140002.1:23190641-23334498 GCF_964263955.1 Coregonus lavaretus
GCCCATCCAGAGCTGGCACACGAGCTGTGTGCTACGCTGCAGCTTGTGATGAATGAGCGATACAGCGTTCATAGTTCGCCCTGGCATTCTCTCTCTCTCTTCATCCTGTACCTGCAAAATGCAAAAATAAAATAATAATAATTAAATAAATGGCATTTCACAAAAAACTACTTGACTAAAACAAATGTTCTCAAGAGTATGTAAAGATGTTAAGGAACTAAACTAAATTTTAGCAGCTGATAAAATCATACAATATATATTTTTGACAGTGTGATTTCTTTAATTTCTGAATTAATTAAGCCTTGTTGTGTTCTGACTCTAACTTCAACTAAAGGGATTAGGCCTACCTTGGCTTGCTTTATATCATAATGATGCAATTTAGCAGGGTCAATTTGCAGAAATTGAATAGGCCTACAAAAACAAGTACCTTATAATTGCATGTGTTTCAAAGAACCTTTTATGCCCTATTTGTTTACGCACCAATTTAACATGTAATAAATGAAGGAACAATATAAAGCTATGTCACAAAAACAACTTCATTTGCATACATTTGATGAAATGATTAATGAGAAAGACAATTATCCTACCTTTACAGTGATTTGCCAAATATGGGAAATAAATGGGTAAATAACAAGTAGGCATTTAAGTTAAACTTTTATTCAGGTTATGGTTTTGACTTATTTCTCAAGAAGAATATATTTGTTAGTCCAATAGCCTACGTTTAAAAAAATATTGATAATCAAGTGCTAAATCTGCCTGAAAAGATACATTAAACCTAATAGAGCAACAATCCAGAGAAACTGTAAATTAAGATCTTGGATTTGGGGTAAATGGAGTGGAGGCGGTAGAGATCTTGGTTTATATTTGTCACCGAGGGGGCAGCCTCTGAGGGGATTTGTTTTGGGGGTGGGGGTTACAGAATCTTACCCCCTCCTCCCTCTTCTCGCTCGTTTTAGTCCATTGTTGTGACTCTTGCGCTCAGTGCAGTGGAGTCGGATCAGCAGCGAGACGCAGCAGTAGGCTACCCCGCAACATTATCAGAGTGGCTAGCTAGCCTAATTGAGATTTAGCTCGCTTTTAAATGTACTACGTTCTGTTGGGACCAACTAATTAATGAACGGACTCTGAGCTAGTGAAGAGCAAACCACCGTGCGCAAAGATTGACCAACATCTGCTATATTGTTGCCGCGCTGTAGCCGAATAATGTATCCACATTGATTGAGAAAGGAGCGATATAAGGGACTACACCGAGTCCATCGGAGATTTGTCTGTTTCTATTTGCAACAACCAACACGGATCTTGTTCCTTCCATTCGCAAGAGGGGAAATGTGAATTAAGCAGCAAGTTTGGCCGAAGTCTCTCCTTATGGATTTAGCACTTTCTGCCGCATGAACCCGAAAGAAGGAGCCTGGCGCGCAAGCCTCATTCTGCAGTGAGAACACAATTGGGTCAGGGTGAAGTGGACTTTGCGCCCCAGTTCCAAGGATCAGAGCTAGCTCCTTCCCTGCCTGCTCACCACCGGCAGCTGTCCTTCATGTTATGGTTGTTTTGATGGATGGATAAGTGTATCTCCGAGGTTTTCACCAGGACGCACACTAAAGGCAATCACCAAAGACTTTAAAAAGAGAAAGAAACAGAAGCCCAAATTAAGATTCCAATATTCACCTCGATCGAATGGAACTTGGATATTCTGGTGCCTAATCGAACTTTATCAAGGATCGATCATTAAGAGCAAAGACCGAACAAAAAGGTAATACGATTTCCTTGGATCCGCGAGGTTGCATAATTATTTCGTGGTAATATGTTACTTTATTTAGAGGTTACAGTCCACTAAACAATTGTTTCATTGCCAAATTGATTTCAACTCCACACATTGTACTAGTCCATGAATAACCCTTCTTGCAAATAGTTCCATGACTGGTTATGTTTTTTTGTAAAAACATTAGGCCTGTATCAGACAATGCGATTCGGTTACAACAATGTAAGAGTTTTAATGAAATGCATGATAATACAGCCATACTTCTGTTCCAATAATGTATTTTTGACACTGCAAAATCCCCGTCAATTTCAGAGTTTGCTCACAAGTGAATGAGAGATTGCTGAATGTGGCAGTATCTGTGCAGTAAAGAGTTGCAACATTGTTTCCACTGTCATATCGATTTGATTGACTTTGGGAGCGTGTGAAACAGACGCATGACATGATGTTGTTGTGTTTTTCGTCCAATACTTTATAAACCAACTGGACAATTTATATTGGTTATATCAGTTAGGCTACAAAGATAGGCTTATAGGCAATAATTGTAACGCGCCTTGGGAAACTGGTTTAAGTTATATGGAATTTATCACGATGATCATCTAGTTAACATTTTACAGAAATAGTTGGATGAAGGTAAAGGAGCAGAAGACATCGTTTGATTTATGACAACAGCATTGTAACCGCTAATGCGAATAAATGAACGCAAACAAATTAACTGATTGTGTAAATCCTTCACGATATTGAAGGCATGTTTGTCTTTCACTTGGTGCTTTTGACATAAACACAGACAAACCACTGGACAACTTTCACTAGTTTATTTAATGGGACCACATCGAGATAAACTCACCTTTCACTTCGTTGAGGATAAACGCGCCGTAAATAAGACTACATATAAAAATTATTTCCCCCCAGTTCTAAATGGAGAAAGAATAGGCTATAGTTCATTCACGGGATAGTTATTAAACCGTGTGCGCCATGGCGGCACGCACATGGTATGCATGGAACACTCCAGGACTGGCGCCTGTGCACAGTTGGCCCGGCCCGGTTCGGTTGGCGTCATGGCACCTGGACAAAATAATCACGCAGCTCAGTCTTGTTCCTGTTGCCAACTGTGGTCCCCTGTCACGCGATAATAAAAATAAACATCTTTCCATCAAATCAGAATGTTTTTTTGTCCTCATAAGAACAGTCTGCTCTAAAAATAGTTTACTGTTGAATAAATCCTCACTAGATTATTTCAACCTGGACTCAGGGGTAGACGTAATATAGTAAACGTAGACCTGTCTCGATCCATTTAGTATGATACAGTATGTTACCTTTTGTATGGTATGTAGGCTCTTAATTTGTGGATGTCCATCATCCATTTAGTATGATACGAATTAAAGTTTGTATGATATGTTACAAATTCCAATTTGTTGTGGCTAACATTATCTAGGGGTTAGGGGAAGGGTTAGCTAACATGCTTAGTATCTAAAATGCTAAAGTGTTTCAAACATGCAACCTTTGGGTTGCAAGACCAACCTCCCTCCTTTAGTTTTTATCTTATGTAACCCTTTGTCTTATGTAACCATACCAAACTTAACATATCATACTCATTTGAGTGTCACAGATTTAAATGTACTATGTTACGTAAATATTAGGTCTTTGAGGCCAGGCTGATTATTTACAGGGCTCAGGGAAAATGACATATGCAGGCTTATTTTTCTTCTCTGTTCTGGCCTGTCTGTTGTGTTGAGTGTGCCTGTGAATTTGCTATTGTTGCTCCCCGATAGCTTCCTGGCAAATCTCAAGTGTTTTCATAGTAACAGCCCATTATCCAGTCAGGCTGTGCACCTTTCTTCCAGCCGCACATTCACAGCCTCTAGTTATTCATGATGCAGGGGACAGTGGACAATGTGCTTTAATGACTGGACATTCAGGACACCTGTTTAATAAGAATACAAGGCCAGACTAAAAGAGGCTCTTTCTATCTCTACCTATTCACAAGGCTATATACCACAAACAAGTTCAGTGCTACTTACTGAAATCACATTCTACAATTTTAAATAATGACTGACTCTGTGTTGTGTTGTCCTTCCAGGTCCAGTTTTTGGTGTGTGTGTTGAGTTTGCCAATGCCCGGAATCGGTGTGTGAGGCCAGGGTTAGCCCCCCTTCATTCTTTTGCTATCACACACATCTGCAAGATGGTGAATGTCTATACGGTTTGCATCGTCATACTCTGTCTGACTGTTGGACTCCTGGCCAAAGCCATCGGGCCAGAAGACGGAAAAACAAAAGGTAGGTTTCTAAACATTGCCAAGACTGTTGTTCTTATATGTTATTTCCCCTACACTGATGAATGGTCCAAAGCCCTCTTGAGAATGATTTGCTGATGGACCACTGGTTGAATTCTCCCTGAGGGTGGTTTCTCAACTGTGGGGTTTCTGAAAATACATCTCTTAAGTCTTTACTACACAGCTTAACGTTTAAAGTGAGGTTGCTCAGTTCTGCTTAGACAAGTAATAAAATAAACCACCAACAAAAGCTTTACAAATAATAGAAAGGCCATTAAATGAACACTTCCCCCTCACATTTCAATTTTATTCACTGAAAGATCTCATTGAGGAAGGAGAAAAGTGCCCGTAGCTGTACAGTACAGTAACCTTTTGATTCATTAGGTTGGACTATTTATAGGAGAGCAGCGAGCCATAGGGAAGGTGTGATCCAGTCGAATTCAAGGTGACAGGAAGGAGAAAGGTTGTAATCATTTTTGTGGGGATGAGGATAAAAAAAACTCCCAGTGTTTTTGGTGCCGTAAACCATGCTACCCGATCCCTCCAAGACCCTGGGGCTCGGAAGTGTACATTTGTCTGGCCCGTTGCCAGCCGAGAGGGCCAGGGTTGGAGGGTAGGAAGGAGAGGATGAGGGGGGGCTTCCATTGATGCTTTACAAACACACGCCTGTCTTCGTTTATTACCTGCCACAGCCATCCATTCAGCTCAAAGTATTGTTATGATGTGTGCAGATTGGCTACATGCTCGGCAAATTGCAGCCCTCCAGGCTTAAAGGAGCTGGGGTCTCTTTTAAGCCCCTATATTGATTGCTATCAGGAAAGGTGGAAGCCCTACTCTAGTCTAGGGCTCATTTAAAAAACTTTGGTCAATGTTTTTACAATACATTATTCACAGCTGTTTAGAAAGTCTAAGCACAGTAAATAACTTCCAAAAGATTCAAATACAAAATCAAATCAAATTTTATTTGTCACATACACGTGTTTAGCAGATGTTATAGTGGGTGTAGCGAAATGCTTGTGCTTCTAGCTCTGACAGTGCAGTAATATCTAACAATTTCACAACATATACCCAATACACACAAAACTAGTAAGGAATGGGATTTAAGAATATATACATATATGGACAAGCAATGACAGAGCGGCATGGATTAAGATACAGTAGCATATTATAGAATAGAATGCAGTATATACATATGAGATGAGTAGTGCAAGATATGTAAACATTGTTAAAGTGACTAGTGTTCCATTTCTTAATGTGGCCAGTGATTTCAATAGGCAGCAGCAGCCTCTAATGTGCTAGTGATGGCTATTTAACAGTCTGATGGCCTTGAGATAGAAGCTGTTTTTCATTCTCTCGGTCCCAGCTTTGATGCACCTGTACTGACCTCGCCTTCTGGATGATAGCGGGGTGAACAGGCAGTGGCTCGGGTGGTTGATGTCCTTGATGATCTTTTTGGCCTTCCTGTGACATCGGGTGTTGTATGTGTCTTGGAGGGCGGGTAGTTTGCCCCCGGTAATGCGTTCAGCAGACCGCATCACCCTCTGGAGAGCCCTGCGGTTGTGGGCGGTGCAGTTACCGTACCAGGTGGTGATACAGCCCGACAGGATGCTCTCAATTGTGCATCTGTAAAAGTTTGTGAGGGTTTTAGGTGCTAAGCCGAATTTCTTCAGCCTCCTGAGATTGAAGAGGCTCTGTTGCGCCTTCTTCACCACTCTGTCTGCGTGGGTGGACCATTTCAGTTTGTCGGTGATGTGTACGGCAATTCACTGATGAAAAACCCCTCGTCTACCACAGCAGTGAGAGGGGTAAGAGAGAGAGAGGGGACTGTGTAAGGTGAACCCTGGTAGTTTTTCGATGGGCCTGTTTGTTAAGAGGGTCTCCCCATGACTCCGTGGAAAAGCTGACTCCCGCTGTGGAGAATGCAGCACTACAATACAGCACTAAGTTCCTGCCAGAAAACATTTTACTCATTGGACAACGGTAATAATTCAGCACGGCAACACCATCCAGGAAAGTTCCAGTTACCAACCAGGAAAAAAAAGAGAGGAGAGAGAGAACAGAGGCAGCCGTTATGAACTGTTTAAGTGTGGTTGCAGGATGAACTTGGTGGTATTTTTCTCACAGAGGAGGAGTGAAATGTATGCCACACACATCGTTCCGGAGCACAGGCGTCAGTGTGCTAACGTAGAACAGCGCTGCTCACACTCAGGCTTTGACTGTGATTTACTGAGGAATTTATCCCCTCCAGATATGACATAAATCAAAATTAATTGGCATGTAGGATGCTCTGCATTTTAACTGGTTAATCACTGGTCTCTCCTAATGTGTTGTAAGCAATGTGGCTGCAATATTATCGCTCACTGTTCAGATAGCGCCAGTATATTACTGACAATATTGCGTTATTGCAGTTGGTTCTCAGCATATCCTTTGTGGTGAAGGGATACTAATGTAGAAGACTTACGTTGCCAAATGTGTCACCCAGAAAAGAAACAAACCATAGCATACCATGGATTCACCCCTAAAGGAACTCTAGTCATGAAAGAGGCGAGTGCATCTGATGGCCAAATGGTCAAACCCAGCACAGTCCCCCCTGCCAGTCGAGTCACACCAGTGAAATGTTTTGTGTTGTGTTGTGTTTGCCCCCTCGACACTGGGTGACTATTCACACTCAGCTAGCTGTGAGTTCAAATGAAGGCCACGGGCCGCTCCAAGTCCTCACAAGTTCATTAGCATGGCTCTGTGTACTTGGTGGGGAACGTTGCCTTTCCAGGCTTAATAGAAAGCGGCACTTTTAAAGTTGCCACAGCTTTTTATACTGTACTGCAAAGTAAATTCACAGTGTGGGATGGGATGGTAAACTAATGTCTAGATGGGTCAATCTCATAGTCAAGTGAATAGGAGTTTTCAATGGACAAGGAGCATATAAGGTACTTATTACAGTGTAATACAACTGTATTATTTTTGTTGCTAATTTGAGTTGAATTCAACCGACCATACAAATGATAAGGATCATTTGGCGATCAATCATGGCAATTCAAGAACGAATAATTTTTCCCCCCCAAAGCTCAATTCTTGAGCTTTTAATATGAAATGCCTCTGAAAGCATAATGATGGTATTATGTATTGGCTGTACAAATGGAGCATTACAGAGTGAACAGGGTCGTGTTGTTCTCTCACCATTAACTTGATGGCCTAGCTCTCCCCTGTGTATTCCTCCTCCTCCTCTACCTCCGCCTGCCTCGCGTGGAGCAGTTAGAGAGAGCAGCTCCTCAAGCAGGGGGAACAGATTGCCTTTTGACTGACTGAGGGGGTTGCAGGAAGTAATCGCACAGAAAATTGGCCTGGAATTGCACTTTTCAGCTTTTTGACTGAGCGGGCACGTCGCATATGGCTGAACGAGCGGAGGCCAGGGGAGCACTTATCGTGACACATTAGCCCCAGTTTATCAGTACACTCCATCACCCACCAACCAAGCAGCCCGCATTCAAACACAAGCACGCTGAGAAATGCAAGAAACACATACTTCTATGGAAGCGTTTAGATGTCAACTGAAACCGTTTTCCTTCTTCTCACGATTTCTCTCCTCTCTCGTTCTCTCTGTACAGATCAGAGATTGTCTCGTCCACTCGTCCTGCCTCATTACCCTGAGAACGCTACAGCGGTTGTAGGGGGACAGGTGAAGCTGCTGTGTAAGGTCCACAGGCCGGCCTTCACCAAGGTTCAGTGGCTGAAGAGAGACGGAGATCGCCTGGGAGCCGAGGGCCAGCCACATCTTAGAGCTCTGACGGCCCTCCAGAGCAACATCTCCAAAGTGAACTCTCTGTCTCTGAGCAACGTTTCTCTGGAAGACGCTGGGGAGTACATCTGTATGGCTGAGACCACCACACATGCTGGACTCCAGCTTCAGTCCATGCAGTCTACCTGGCTACAGGTTCTACCAGGTAAACCAGAGTTTGTTAATCAGGCTATGGGATGCTTCCCACATAGATTAGGAATTAGAATACATAATTTAATAGGATCTCTATGGCTTCCCATTCAGTGTAGCCTCGTGTTTTATAGTCAATTATATCCTGATAGTAATTGATGACTAACAACAATAACTAGTTGGAAGTCAATGTATGTTCATCTCATTCCTTGTCTTTCCTGTTAGGGACCCTGATCTCTCGTTCCCTGGACCAGAGTACGGCTATTGAAGTCCCAGCAGGTAATTGCCATTGAACTGCCTCTATCCCAGTGGAGTAGAGAGAACAGAGAGGAGTATGAATGAGGATGACATGGGCCTGTTTGGTGGGCTGGAACAGGGCTTTCTCTCCGAGCCTGCGTCTTAGACCGCCACTGAACCATTGCCACCCCATCGATTTGTTTGTGAAGGCCCATCCGCTGTCACGCTACAACACGTTCATTAGCTACATCATTTTTTATCTTTCTTCCTTTTCTCTTTTATTTTTTCAGGTAGCTAGCTTGCTCTCACTCCCACAGTGATCTATGCTAAACAAAACAAGGAGCAGAGAGAGGTGGAGAGGCCTCCCGGTCGCCATGGAAATATTTTTTTGTATGTGTCGGGTGTGTCAGGGGGATAATGTGGGCGAGAGTTGAAAGGTCATAATTGAGGGGATGGCCACTCTTTTTAGAACGAGACGTGCCCACTGACTTGCCTGTGTGTGTACGTGTCTTTTAGTGTGTGTCAATACTCACGTGTTTGTTTTGTCTCTCCGTTGTCCCTGCAGATGTCCTGGATGACCTTAGTGAGGACACCAATGAGCACCTGCTTCTGGAACCGGGTGATGTCCTCAAGCTGCGCTGTGACACCAACCGACCGGGGGGCGTGTATTGGTACAAGGAATGGACCCGGGTGCTGCACACCGCCCGCATCCAGATCCACGGGGGCGTTATGGAGATCACGGACGTGACGTACGAGGATTCTGGGGTGTATGTGTGTGTCCTCCGGGGAACCAAGGAGCCCCTGAGGAACTTCACCATTACCGTAGCAGGTGAGGTCTGGATCTAGAAAAATAAGATCTGAGCTTTAGAGATACCAAATCAAATCAAATCAAATTTTATTGGCCACATGCGCCGAATACAACAGGTATTTATACTTACAGCCCTTAACCAACAGTGCATTTATTTTTTAATAAAAAAGTAAAATAAAACAACAACAAAAAGTAAAATAACAGTAGGGAGGCTATATATACAGGGGGGTACCGGTGCAGAGTCAATGTGCGGGGGCACCGGCTAGTTTAAGTAATGATGGGGTGGGGGGGCAGTGCAAATAGTCTGGGTAGCCATGACTAGCTGTTCAGGAGTGTTATGGCTTGGGGGTAGAAGCTGTTGAGAAGTCTTTTGGACCTAGACTTGGCACTCCGGTACCGCTTGCCGTGCGGTAGCAGAGAGAACAGTCTATGACTAGGGTGGCTGGAGTCTTTGACAATTTTGAGGGCCTTCCTCTGACACCGCCTGGTATAGAGGTCCTGGATGGCAGGAAGCTTGGCCCCAGTGATGTACTGGGCCGTACGCACTACCCTCTGTAGTGCCTTGCGGTCGGAGGCCAAGCAGTTGCCATACCAGGCGGTGATGCAACCAGTCAGGATGCTCTCGATGGTGCAGCTGTAGAATTATTTGAGGATCTGAAGACCCATGCCAAATCTTTTCAGTCTCCTGAGGGGGAATAGGCTTTGTCGTGCCCTCTTCACGACTGTCTTGGTGTGTTTGGACCATGATAGTTCGTTGGTGATGTGGACACCAAGGAACTTGAAGCTCTCAACCTGTTCCACTACAGCCCCGTCGATGAGAATGGGGGCGTGCTCAGACCTCTTTTTTTTCCTGTAGTCCACAATCATCTCCTTTGTCTTGGTCACGTTGCGAGAGAGGTTGTTATCCTGGCACCACACGGCCAGGTCTCTGACCTCCTCCCTATAGGCTGTCTCATCGTTGTCGGTGATCAGGCCTACCACTGTTGTGTCGTCGGCAAACTTAATGATGGTGTTGGAGTCGTGCCTGGCCATGCAGTCATGGGTGAACAGGGAGTACAGGAGGGGACTGAGCACGCACCCCTGAGGGGCCCCCGTGTTGAGGATCAGTGTGGCAGATGTGTTGTTACCTACCCTTACCACCTGGGGGCGGCCCGTCAGGAAGTCCAGGATCCAGTTGCAGAGGGAGGTGTTTAGTCCCAGGATCCTTAGCTTAGTGATGAGCTTTGAGGGCACTATGGTGTTGAATGCTGAGCTGTAGTCAATGAATAGCATTCTCACATAGGTGTTCCTCTTGTCCAGGTGGGAAAGGGCAGTGTGGAGTGCAATAGAGATTGCATCATCTGTGGATCTGTTGGGGCGGTATGCAAATTGGAGTGGGTCTAGGGTTTCTGGGATAATGGTGTTGATGTGAGCCATGACCAGCCTTTCAAAGCACTTCATGGTTACAGACGTCAGTGCTACGGGTCGGTAGTCATTTAGGCAGGTTATCTTAGTGTCCTTGGGCACGGGGACTATGGTGGTCTGCTTGAAACATGTTGGTATTACAGACTCAGTCAGGGACATGTTGAAAATGTCAGTGAAGACACTTGCCAGTTGGTCAGCACATGCTCGGAGTACACGTCCTGGTAATCCGTCTGGCCCTGCGGCCTTGTGAATGCTGACCTGCTTAAAGGTCTTACTCACATTGGCTACGGAGAGTGTGATCACATAGTCATCCGGAACAGCTGGTGCTCTCATGCATGCTTCAGTGTTGCTTGCCTCGAAGCGAGCATAGAAGTGGTTTGGCTTGTCTGGAAGTCTTGTGTAACTGGGCAGCTCGCGGCTGTGCTTCCCTTTGTAGTCTGTAATAGTTTTCAAGCCCTGCCACATCCGACGAGCGTCAGAGCCGGTGTAGTACGATTCAATCTTAGTCCTGTATTGACTCTTTGCCTGTTTGATGGTTCGTCGGAGGGCATAGCGGGATTTCTTATAAGCGTCCGGGTTAGAGTCCCGCTCCTTGAAAGCGGCAGCTCTACCCTTTAGCTCAATGCGGATGTTTCCTGTAATCCATGGCTTCTGGTTGGGGTATGTATGTACGGTCACTGTGGGGACGACATCATCAATGCACTTATTGATGAAGCCAGTGACTGATGTGGTGTACTCCTCAATGCTATCTGAAGAATCCCGGAACATGTTCCAGTCTGTGCTAGCAAAACAGTCCTGTAGCTTAACATTTGCGTCATCTGACCACTTTTTTAAATAACCAAGTCACTGGTGCTTCCTGCTTTAGTTTTTGCTTATAAGCAGGAATCAGGAGGATAGAGTTATGGTCAGATTTGCCAAATGGAGGGCGAGGGAGAGCTTTGTATGCGTCTCTGTGTGTGGAGTAAAGGTGGTCTAGAGTTTTTTTTCCTCTGGTTGCACATTTAACATGCTGGTAGAAATGAGGTAGAACGGATTTGTTTCCCTGCATTAAAGTCCCCGTCCACTAGGAGCGCTGTCTCTGGATGAGCGTTTTCCTGTTGACTTATGGCCTTATACAGCTCATTCAGTGCAATCTTAATGCCAGCATTGGTTTGTGGTGGTAAATAGACAGCTATGAAAAATATAGATGAAAACTCTCTTGGTAAATAGTGTGGTCTACAGCTTATCATAAGATACTCTACCTCAGGCGAGCAAAACCTCGAGACTTCCTTAGTATTTGATTTAGTTCACCAGCTGTTGTTTACAAATATACACAGACCGCCACCCCTTGTCTTACCGGAGTCAGCCGTTCTATCCTGCCGATGTAGCGTATAGCCCGCTAGCTGTATGTTGTCATTCAGTCACGACTCTGTGAAACATAAGATATTACAGTTTTGAATGTCCCGTTGGTAGGATAACCGTAATCTTAGGTCATCCAATTTATTCTCAAATGATTGAAGATTGGCTAATAGGATTGATGGGAGAGGCAGTTTACTCGCTCGCCGTCGGATCCTTACAAGGCACCCCGGCCTACGTCCACCATATCTCCGTCTCTTCCTCATGCGAATGACGGGAATTTGGGCCTTGTCGGGTGTCTGTAGGATATCCTTCGCGGCCGCCTCATTGAAGAAAAAATCTTTGTCCAATACGAGGTGAGTAATAGCTGTCCTGATATCCAGAAGCTCTTTTTGGTTATAAGAGACGATGGCAGAAACATTATGTACAAAATAAATTACAAATAACGCGGAAAAACACACATAATAGCACAATTGGTTAGAGGGCTGTAAAACGGCAGCCATCTTCTCCGGTGCCATTCTCAAGTAGGATCCAATGTAGTTTTAGGTTCTATTGATCCATTTCTATGTTCTAAGTTCACCCTTCCTGAATGATCAGTTATGAGAATGTTATTAGCTCTTTCCATGTCTTTATGCTTCTCTCTCAGACTCAGTGGGCTCAGGTGATGATGATGAGGACAATGGTCTAGAAGACACGTCAGCTGAGATAGACAATGACCAGGTCTACTTCACAAGAGGTCCCTACTGGACCCACACCCAGCGCATGGAGAAGAAGCTGTACGCAGTGCCGGCAGGGAACACAGTCAAGTTCCGCTGCCCGGCCATGGGCAGCCCTCTGCCCTCCATCCGCTGGCTGAAGAACGGACGCGAGTTCAGGGGAGAGCACCGCATTGGAGGCATCAAGGTGACCAACCTGGGAGCAAAGACAGTAGGAGAGTGGTTAGGGTGGGAAGAGAAGAGAAGGAGGGTGAAGGAGGGAGGGGGAGAAAGACGTGGTTGTGGTTTTCATTACTAGCGTAAAACCGCCACATACTTTGGCCTCAACCCTGGTACCTGACATTTAGTCTCAATAGGGAAGTAACACATTGTGAATCTATTTAAACTGGATCCATCAACAACAAGTTACCATAGAGACAGACTAGCACTTCCAAAGGACAAGCCAGTATAACTTGTATCCATAGGAATGGTCCAACACACAACATACAGACAACCCATTTCTAACGTGTCCATTTTTTCCGTTTATAGTTGAGACACCAGCACTGGAGCCTGGTGATGGAGAGTGTGGTGCCTTCAGACCGTGGGAACTACACCTGTCTGGTGGAGAATAAATACGGCTCCATCACACACAGCTACCTTCTGGACGTGCTGGGTAAGAACACACACTCACTCACCTCACAACAAAAACCTCTCTTCACCTACCCAACAACAGTCTGCTGTTTGCTCATCTGACATTCAACTCCCAAAGCTGGGAGTGATAGTATGGGAAATTAGCAAATGTAATTCCCTCCACCATACTCTAATTCAACCAAATTCTGTCAAACTTAACACAAGCCCTATCCGTCTGCCTCTCCATAATGACTGAAAGTCAAGTTGGCATGAACTCATTATAAAGTCCGTACAGCTAGTCAAAGCTCCATGGTGTGTGCAGTACTATACAGTATTGTCACCACCCTCCTACACCCACCACCACCCCACTCTAGACATCTAGACACAGGCCTGTCTCCTCGCGGAGCCACTGCCGGCCCATGATACTTAGCACATGTCAGGCCTAATTACTGTCATGTCCCAGCTCTCTCCCCGCTCTCCCCCAGTGGTGTCTCACTAGACACAGAGAAACACAGAAAGAGAGAAACACCCGATGAGGGAGGAAAGAGCCGATGAGGGAGCCGCCAGGGAGGCTGGGCCCACGGGGGCGCCACGATTAACCTAGCACCCGCCCCGGGGCTTTAGAAGTCCACTGGGATGTTTTATGATAGAGAGAGAGAGACACAGAGGCAGTAAATATCTGGCCTGTCGGGGGAAAAGAGGCTAAGGGGGCGGGGCGGGGGGGGGGGGGGTTGTTGGAAGTAGGGGGGGTGTTGAGGGGGAGCTGGCGTCAGCCGTGGCAGGGAGAGGAGAGAGAGCGGACGGCCAGGCGTCCCGACCAGTTTTCACCCTGACCTGTGACTGGCCAGTTTGTTTCGGCGGCTTGGCAGTCCCGCGTGGGGTCAACTGCTGTCTCCAGAAGCATGCGAGGGGTAAAAGAGCATGCACACACAGAACAGAGAAAGAGAGAGAAGCAACGCAGCAACTTCAAAGCTGGCCTGGCTAGAAAATAAAATTGCTAATGAAACCAATTAGTGAGACTGACTGAGTATGGCTGGCGTTGGTTGTGAGAGACGCTGCCTGCTTATCGGTCCCTTCCCCTTTGGCAGTGCTGCGCTGCGATCAGTCAGATTAACATTGGTCATTACCACTGGCCTTTCTCTCCATGCCTCTGAAACACCACATGTAGAAAACAAAAATCGGGAGATATCGTTGTTTCATCTGAATCTAAAAAAAATACTGTTATTTTAGAATAGTATTTACTTCAATTGCTAGGGTATTTCAGGCATTTCAGAGTACTTCTGGCAGTTCAGTCGGCGATGTGCTCCTTTGAACAGAGGCATTTCCTTTTCTTCTTTGAACAGAGGCATTTCTTGCTGTCTCCCCGGCCAAACTTTGAACTCTTCCCCCGGTCAAGGGGAATCCTCATTGCCCTCTGGAGTCTAACACTTTCTCTCTCTATTTCTACCTCTCTCCCCCTCCCTTGCTCTCTGATTTCAGAGCGCTCCCCGCACAGGCCTATCCTGCAGGCTGGTCTGCCAGCCAACACTACAGCGGTGGTGGGCACTGATGTCCAGTTCTTCTGTAAGGTCTACAGCGATGCCCAGCCCCACATCCAGTGGCTGAAACACATTGAGAGGAACGGCAGCCGCTACGGCCCCGACGGGACTCCCTACGTTCAGATACTGAAGACAGGCAGCCTAAACATGTCGGAGGTGGAAGTTCTCTACCTGACTAAGGTGACCATGGAGGATGCTGGAGAGTACACCTGTCTGGCTGGAAACTCCATCGGCTTCTCCTACCAGTCTGCCTGGCTCACCGTCCTCTCGGGTATGTTTATTACTCAAACAACAATATGGCAACATATGGCCAAAGTAAGGAGTCTAGAAGAGTTCCGAAGAAATGGTCCCTTGTGTTTTGGGTCAACATACTACAGGACTTTTTGTTGTGCCAAAGGAGTTCAGAAGGAATTGTCACTTGTGCTTGAGACAGTCAGTCTCTAACCAATCCTCGTATTTCCTTCTCATTGTCTTCTTCTTACAGAGGAGGACGTGGCTGACGAGGTGGACCTAATGGAGACCAAGTACACTGACATCATCATCTACGCGTCTGGCTTCCTGGCTCTGGTCATGGCCATTGTGATCGTGGTGCTGTGTCGCATGCAGGTCAACCCCAGCAGAGAACCCTTCGATGTCCTCCCCGTCCAGAAACTCTCCAAGTTCCCCCTCCGCAGACAGTACTCTGTGGAGTCCAACTCGTCAGGGAAGTCCAGTGCGTCTCTGATGAGAGTGGCCCGCCTGTCTTCCAGCTGCTCCCCCATGCTGGCCGGAGTCATGGAGTTTGAACTGCCCTACGACCCTGACTGGGAGTTTCCCAGGGAGAAGTAAGTTCTGCTTTGACTTCCTTGGTTTTGTTGTAGTTCCTTAATGGTTATTGAGTCAGTCATTGAGTTCCTCCATCTTGAATACGTGTTTTGGTTTCTGTTGAATTCCATGTATCTTCACTGTACTGACCATCATTATCCTTCCTCTCTCCAGTATGACTTTAGGGAAGCCACTGGGTGAGGGTTGCTTCGGTCAGGTGGTCAGAGCTGAGGCCTATGGGATCAACAAGGACCATCAAGAGAACGTCTCCACTGTGGCCGTCAAGATGCTGAAAGGTATGAGCTAGGTACCATCTTCTTAGGAGGAGACTGGACAATGACTAGGATTTACTATTAACTCTATTTCCAGATATGTTCCTAAGACTTCAAATGTGTGTCCCTCTCGTTCCCCAGATGATGCCACAGACAAAGACCTGTCAGATCTCATATCTGAGATGGAGCTGATGAAGGTGATGGACAAGCACAAGAACATCATTAATCTCCTGGGGGTGTGCACACAAGAAGGTGAGTTCAAGACACAAGTTCACAATAGATAATGACAACCAAAAGTCAAAAGCTACTATCTCACTGTTGCTCCTCACTCATTTGACTCTAGCCCTGCTCAGTGACATTGCCATTAATGGTGGTCCTATGCCTCCAGGCATCCTCAGTGAGGGTGGACTCAATCACTAACTTTCTCCCCTCCCCCATCAGGTCCTCTGTACGTGCTGGTAGAGTATGCATCTAAAGGCAGCCTCAGGGAGTACCTGCGGGCCCGCCGGCCCCCCGGCATGGACTATACCTTTGATGTGACCAAAGTGCCAGAGGAGCAGCTCACCTTCAAAGACCTGCTGTCCTGTGCCTACCAGGTGGCGCGTGGCATGGAGTACCTGGCCTCCAAAAGGGTGAGTACTATGTCCTAATTGGGTTTGGCCAGCAATTGGGCTTGTATACCCTACCTATATCGTTTGGTTTTCAAATGGATGACTTTGGCCTAAGGGGTTTGGTTATCTCCATATGTATTCTATCAGGTTTAAAATCTGTAACTGGCCTTCTATAGAATGACTTTGGCCTGAAGGGGTTTAGCCAACAAGCAAGAGCAAGTTGCAACCCCCTCCCTCCTTCCTTCCCTTCTACCCCCAACACACCCTTCCTCATTCACTAGCCTGGTATCTCTTATCAACACATCCCTTTGTATGACACACCATCCTGTCATTCCACAGTGGAGTGGTGGTTGAGCCCTGTTTACCCCTCCGTTCATCCATCCCTCCATCCTGCCGCAGTGGGCTTTGTCCTTTTTAGCACAGCCATAAATCTGTTAGCAAACAGGCGCAGAGCTGCGTCTGTGCCCCGGCATCGGGTTTCTGTCTCTGTGGCCTGCTAAGAATGCAGCAGTCTGAAACCACCCCACCATTACGGAGCCCCCACAAAACCAAGGCTTTTTCATTTCCACCAATCCCCAAATACCACGTCTATTTCAAATGAAAACCAAAATAAACTTAATGACATCCATTCAAATCTGGCAAACAGGGGTTGTTTTTCGACGAAACCCCCAGATCTATATAAAGTCGATTTTTAATTTGGTGCGTCTGGTTAAAATTGGACGCTGCGTGTTGACTTAAGACCGGGTCTTTTAATTTTAGAAACGTACAGCGAATAATTTCTATGTCAATCCTATCTGGTTTTACATGACGACTGCAAAAACAGAAAACCGCAATGTAGACATCGTCATGTAATTGCAATACTCTAATTGTAGGGTAACATTTCACAAACACTTAAAATAAAACTCAAAACGACGTATATCTTCATGTTCTCTGACTTTACCCTGGTTTCTGCTCTCTACAGTGCATCCACAGAGACCTTGCTGCCAGAAACGTCCTAGTCACAGAAGACAACGTCATGAAAATCGCAGACTTCGGCCTTGCAAGAGGAGTGCACCAGATCGACTACTACAAGAAAACCACCAACGTGAGTTATCCTATCCTGCAATCCCCCTGACTGGCTCTGTGGCACCTTGTCCCTCTCCTAAACCCAGACATAAGTGCCTGTGCCAGGGCTGTGCTGTTGTGTGTCGTCTGGCTGGCCAGCTTTCAGAACAGCCCCTGCTGGTACATGTAGACACAACACACTGTCTGCTCTCTGTCTAGTGTCACCCAGTCGGCTTGTGCATGTTTGCAGCTTTAATGCTCTTAAAGACAGATGTTTGATGTGTGCCCACTGATTGGCAGCCAGCTTAATGGGAGATAATTAGAAAAATGGGACAAGGAAGGGAAGAAGGGAGTGGGCGAAAGAGAGGGAGGAATGGGGGGAGTGGGGGAATGAAGTGGGGAAGACTGGATGAAAGGCTAGAACTGGAATGTCGCTTCGGCTCTGGCGACTGACTCACTGACTGTCCACCGCTCACTAACGTGGTTGTTCTGTTTTGCAGGGACGTCTGCCAGTGAAGTGGATGGCACCAGAGGCCTTGTTCGACAGAGTCTACACACACCAAAGTGACGTGTGGTCTTTTGGGGTGCTGATGTGGGAGATCTTCACCCTGGGGGGCTCGCCGTACCCTGGTATCCCCGTGGAAGAGCTCTTCAAGCTGCTGAAGGAAGGCCACCGCATGGACAAACCCTCCAACTGCACACACGAACTGTGAGTAGACACACATAAGTGCATACCAAAACTTACCAAACACACACAACAGCGTTCTCTTCACCTAACCATTCAACTTGAAGTTGTAAATTGATGTTTATTACTGTGTTGTGAAAGAAAGAAACAGTGAGTGGACGTTTGCCTTCCTTCAGAAGATATATTTTGTGTCCTTTCTCCTGTGCTATATTTGGATGTGTGTAAATGTGAAAATGCTGTGGATGTGTGTATATACCCTGGTACTAACTAGCCCTGTCTGTCTATGTGTGTGTGTGCAGCTACATGAAGATGAGGGAGTGCTGGCATGCTGTGCCCACACAACGACCCACCTTCAAACAGCTGGTGGAGGAGCTAGACCGAGTGCTGCTGTCTATCTCTGACGAGGTGGGTGTCTGGACCCCTGTTTGCGCGCACACACACACACACACACACACACACACACACACACACACACACACACACACACACACACACACACACACACACACACACACACACACACAATCTGCTAGCCAGATGTCCTGTTGCAACTGACAGTTCCAGCTATAGTTTAGTTTATTACTGTAAGACACCCTGTAGTTCAAGATAAGAAAGCAAATCTCTCTGGGTTTGTACACAGCACAGTCTCAGATAAAATGTCAAACTTACTATACATCACACAACACAAACATCAAGCTTAAAAATACAATAAAATACACAACAACACAAATGCAAAGTGTTACCAAGCTTAACTGTTTCTCTCCTGCTTTTTTTTGTTAGTACTTGGACCTGTCGACACCCTTCGAACAGTACTCCCCGTCATGCGAGGACACCTCCAGTTCTTGCTCCTCGGACAATGACTCTGTCTTTACCCATGATGCCCTGTCCACCGACCCCTGTCTGCTGGGTTACCACGACGTGCATTCTCGGGTAGAGCTGAAAACGGCACTGCGGTAGACAGTGGCTCCAAAGGGAGTCCTCTGGCTCAAAGGGCATTACATGCAGAAGTTTGCGTTGGACAACGACCATGTTGCATGAAAATTGGTACTTGGACTGTCTGCTCTGGCACTGTGCCTAAGAACAATATCTCAAACCTTGGCACTACAGAACCCTGGTCATCTAAAATGGCTGCCTCTTCTTCTTCTTATCAGGTTTGGGGTTTTATAGTAAAAGGACTCTCTTTTGTTTGGGTCTCTACAGAGAGGATCGACAATGGTCTTCTTGTTCTCAAACTCATCCAAGCTTGCCTCTGAACAGTATCCAAACTGGGCTTTTAAACCAGAAAAATAAGTTTTAACAAAAAATATGTTAACACTTTATATTAAGTGTCCATAATAAACCATTCATACGGCATTTATAAGGCATTTACAAACAGTTTGCTCACAATTGATTACTCATTATTCCCACATTTGTAAATGTTAGTAAGCAAGTTATTCACACATGTATATATATTTCCTTAAACATCCTGTGTTGCATGCTAATTCTTTTACCAGGTACTGCTGGAATGTCTACCATCTTTTTGTGAGAAATTACACTGGTCACTCAAAACAATTTATAAAGTATTTATTAAGTATAAATAGTGCACACTTTAGATTAGGGACTGCAAAAATGCTTTACTAATGATTAGTAAATGCCTTATAAATGGTTTATTGCGGAACCTTAAAATAAAGTGTTACCAAAAATATTTATTTGGATATAAAAAAACAGAGAAGCTGATTGTTAAATATAAATCTCTCTGTATATAAGATTATTTTACATTTTGCTATTTAAAATTGTCTTAAATCTCAGGATCTCTTGTGTTAAAAAGTTGCTGTAGGGGCAGCAAAGTGCCAGAATTTTTGATTTCCTGTGAATATATTAAAATATAAAAATATTTTATGTACATATCACAAAAAAGACAATTACCTTTTTATAAATTATTCTAAATGATACAAAAATGAAGGTGTTCAACTGAGGTGAAGAAAGAAATGATGTATTCAAGTGTTTTAACGGCCAAAACATTCCTTTTCATCAAAACACCCTCAGTCCCATTTGTACTCTGCTCTGGCCTTTGTATGGCATTGAGGCCATTCGGTCAAAGCCCTCAGGACCCCCAATCCCTTATGCTTTCAATTGTTGCATACATAAACTAACTATAAGAACAGTATGGTCTAGGCCCTGAAAGAGAATAATACAATTCAACACAGGACACTGGGAATACAGGGGGAGTAGCCCAGCTTCTACTGTCAGTGCTGTATGAAAAGAAAAGGACTGGACCTGCATGTCTGAATGTGAAAGGCCCAGTGTGATTGATTTCAAATGGGAGAATCCTCCTCTTTTGTTTCCCCTCTAACCCTTTAACCAGGCCCAGTGTGTTTGCAGGGGTACAGGCTGAGGCCGGACCTGGACAATAGGCTTTTTGGCAATCCTGATGGGTGTGACTGTGGGGACAGGGAGGGTAGGGTGATCCAGGGGTAGCCTCAGCCCCTCAGCCTGGGCCTGTGTGCAAATGAAGAGTCCCTTATTATGTTAATGCCTGGCTCCCACTGATAGCCATCTTTATCTTGCTACTATCTTTTAATATACAAATGCTAATTCTGATGCTCTGTTACCATTGGGAAGAACTCTAGAAATGTCCTCCAGGGAATGCAAAGGGTTCACCTCAATTCGTATAGATAAGATTCTCATGTTGCTGTTTTAACAACGCTTCACAATCTAACTGCCCCGGGTTGTTTTTCATTCAGATGACTCAAAAGCATTTTTAGGAAAAAGATTGTGACGTTGTGGGTTGAAAGCAAAGCATAATGCTCATACAGTTTTTTTTTTAAAATACAGCTATTCAGGTAGCAGGGCAGTGGGGCTAGCTACCTTTTTGTGTACATTGATATCCTTACTGTTGAGGTGTGAGATTTATTTGGTGTGTCATCAATTTAGCTCAAAATACCATTTTTTTCTCCTGTAAGGCAGCTATGCCAATGCATGACCTCCAACTGAAAACCAAACCATTAGCTTCAGAACAGCCTATATGAATTTAACTTAGCCCTTCACCATGGAGAGTTGTATCACAAAGCTCTTCAGTGTTGTTGTTTTGATTCCCATACTACACAATGTCAGGATCAACTGCATGACATTCCATTTATGTACTCCCAATACAATTGTAACAATCACAATGTTCTTTTTTTTTTAAATCCTCAAGATTATTATTTTAGAAATATCTAATTTATTTGTTTATTGTTTTGTTTTCTATGAAATAAAGTATAATTTAAAATATCAACTTTGTCTCTTTCTGTGGCCATGTGTCATTCGTTTAGAAAGAGAGATGAAGAGACAGGAGGAACAGAAAGAGAAAGAAAGACAGCAGCTGAAGACAGAGAAAGAGAGAAAATGAGAGAGGGAGACAGACAAGAGAAAGAGAGATGGGGGTAAGGGGTTAAGGGGTAGCGGGAGAGTGCACTCGTGATCACAGAGAACCAGTGCCTTTTAAGTGGCATGCTTAACCCCAGCACACGGCTGGCTTATCTCTCATGTGTAACAAATCATGGCCAGTCAGTCAGAGGAGGATCAGGCAGGGAGCCATCCGGCTTTGTCCTACCCAGGCCAGGGTTCTCTCTGCTGGGCCTGATAGCAGCCTGTGTCTGGGGTTGGAGGCCATCTGATCCAGCTGGGGACAGGGAGATAAGGCCAGCAGGCCAGATATCAGTCTGGAGCTGATATATCTCACCTCCTCACATCTCTACATGCTCAGGATGCCTGGATGAGGGGCGGTGTGTGATATGGGAACCTAAATTCATAAAACCCAATACGCTTAACTTGGGACGTGATACCTGACATTCTCAAGACACAGTACCTATCCCTTTGAAATTGTACAGCTTTGTGGGTTTAAGAAGATCGTTTTGAGTGTCTCCCAGAGAGTACGCTTGAAACTGCACTTATAAAGCAGGACTGAGTAAAAAACCTTGCTAAAATGCCCCTGTGAATTCCCATTCATTCACATACACATCTTATCTGGAGATGTTGAGCAACCACAGCACATTGAACGGACTGTACTGTTCAGATAAGAGTGTGTGTGTGTGTGTGTGTGTGCGCGTGCGCGTGCGTGTGCTTGAGTTTGGGCGCCAAGCCAGGTGTTGACTCAGTGGTTGATATCGGCTGACTTTGTTTCTGGTCCCGGGGTGGCTGCTGAGGCCATGATTACTCAGCCATCATTGTGGGGCTAGCAGCCATCCTTGTGGGGCTACATCACACACAATCTCCCCACATGAATCATCACACAGAGGCAGATGAGAGGGCAGTGTTTTTGTTCAGGTTGTGGCTGTATGGCTAATAGCTATAATGAATAGCTTACAAAGAGCCCCTAGAAAGATATAGACATGGAAGAGGACAGGGCACAGAGAGTTTCAGATGAGTGGGCAGTATTGTTGTTCACGTTCACATTTACATTTTACATTTGAGTCATTTAGCAGACGGTATTATCCAGAGTGACTTACAGTTAGTGCATTTATCTTAAGATAGCTAGGTAGGGCAACCACATATCACAGGCATAGAAAGTAAATTTTTCCTCAATAAAGTATCTATCAGTGGAGTCAGAGCTAGAAAGGGGGGTGAAGTGCAAGTGCTGATTCAGGTTATTTATTTGTATTTATTTTGGGGGTTGAGGTGAGGAGGAGGATTATTTAAGATACTGTTTGAAGAGGTAGGGTTTCAGATGTTTTCGGAAGATGGGCAGGGACTCTGCTGTCCTAGCTTCAGGGGGAAGCTGGTTCCACCATTGGGGTGCCAGGACAGAGAAGAGCTTGGACTGGGCTGAGCGGTTCAATGTTATCGGTGATGCTAGATGTTTTACTCTCTAAAATAAACAGTAATGTTTAAAATGTCTGTCTCAACCCTCTTCTCCCTCTAGATTAAAGTTTAGCAATGCTGACAATGATAATGGGCCCTCCTGGCCTATATTATCTAGGGTTCATTACACCAAAAATGTTAATATACCATCCAATATCTCAAAATAGGCTACATGTCAGTTCAGCTCTAAAACCCTTCTGGGTAGCTAGGCTACCTGTCATCCGACTCTAAGAGGAAACAGAGGTGGGTGTGATTTGTGGGTCCTAGCCCCATTGTTTATGGTCTTAGTGGCCTGAGACGCAGCTTGAGGTGGGCAGGATGGGCTGGATCATGTGTCCAGCTCTTAGTGTTTGGGTGTTAAATAACTCTACGTTAATGAGATGTGTCAATCACCAGGAAGGAGGGGAGGTGGGGAGACGTGTCAGTCGGAGCAGAGGGCAACACTGAGCTAGACTGCTCTGTGGCTGGCTGGCTGCTCCGTGTCTGGCTGGTCGGCTGCTCCGTTTTACATTTTAGCAGACGCTCTTATCCACAGCGACTTACAGTTAGTGAGTACATTATTTTTTTTTCTTTCATACTGGCCCCCCGTGGGAATCAAACCCACAACCCTGCCGTTGCAAACGCCATGCTCTACCAACTGACCTACATCCCTGCCGGCCATTCCCTCCCCTACCCTGGACGACGCTGGGCCAATTGTGCACCGCCCCACGGGTCTCCCGGTCGCAGCCGGCTACGACAGAGCCTGGATTCGAACCAGGATCTCTAGTAGCACAGCTAGCACTGCGATGCAGTGCCTTAGACCACTGCGCCACTCATGGCTGGCTGGCTCCCTGGCTGTATGGCTGTCTGCTTTGGGAAGCTGTAGCTCTGGCTGTGTCAACAGCCCCGAGTTTCACGTTACTCCAAACTATACCTTTTCAGAGGAATTCCGTAGGAGGCAGAAAACAAACATCCCGTAGTGAAACACATGGGGAGGATGAGGATCGGCTTCAACTTCAAGTGCAACAAATCTAGGATAATTCAGAACTAAAGTGATAGTAAAACCTATTGGCAATATACAGTGAGGGAAAAAAGTATTTGATCCCCTGCTGATTTTGTACGTTTGCCCACTGACAAAGACATGATCAGTCTATAATTTTAATAGTAGGTTTATTTGAACAGTGAGAGACAGAATAACAACAAAGAAAATCAAGAAAAACGCATGTCAAAAATGTTATAAATTGATTTGCATTTTAATGAGGGAAATAAGTATTTGACCCCTCTGCAAAACATGACTTAGTACTTGGTGGCAAAACCCTTGTTGGCAATCACAGAGGTCAAACGTTTCTTGTAGTTGGCCACCAGGTTTGCACACATCTCAGGAGGGATTTTGTCCCACTCCTCTTTGCAGATCTTCTCCAAGTCATTAAGGTTTCGAGCCTGACGTTTGGCAACTAGAACCTTCAGCTCCCTCCACACATTTTCTATGGGATTAAGGTCTGGAGACTGGCTAGGCCACTCCAGGACCTTAATGTGCTTCTTCTTGAGCCACTCCTTTGTTGCCTTGGCTGTGTGTTTTGGGTCATTGTCATGCTGGAATACCCATCCACGACCCATTTTCAATGCCCTAGCTGAGGGAAGGAGGTTCTCACCCAAGATTTGACGGTACATGGCCCCGTCCATCGTCCCATTAATGCGGTGAAGTTGTCCTGTCCCCTTAGCAGAAAAACACCCCCAAAGCATAATGTTTCCACCTCCATGTTTGACGGTGGGGATGGTGTTCTTGGGGTCATAGGCAGCATTCCTCCTCCTCCAAACACGGCGAGTTGAGTTGATGCTAAAGAGCTCGATTTTGGTCTCATCTGACCACAACACTTTCACCCAGTTCACCTCTGAATCATTCAGATGTTCATTGGCAAACTTCAGACGGGCCTGTATATGTGCTTTCTTGAGCAGGGGGACCTTGCGGGCGCTGCAGGATTTCAGTCCTTCACGGCATAGTGTGTTACCAATTGTTTTCTTGGTGACTATGGTCCCAGCTGCCTTGAGATCATTGACAAGATCCTCCCGTGTAGTTCTGGGCTGATTCCTCACCGTTCTCATGATCATTGCAACTCCACGAGGTGAGATCTTGCATGGAGCCCCAGGCCGAGGGAGATTGACAGTTATTTTGTGTTTCTTCTATTTGTGAATAATCGCACCAACTGTTGTCACCTTCTCACCAAGCTGCTTGGCGATGGTCTTGTAGCCCATTCCAGCCTTGTGTAGGTCTACAATCTTGTCCCTGACATCCTTGGAGAGCTCTTTGGTATTGGCCATGGTGGAGAGTTTGGAATCTGATTGATTGATTGCTTCTGTGGACAGGTGTCTTTTATACAGGTAACAAACTGAGATTAGGAGCACTCCTGAGATTAAGAGTGTGCTCCTAATCTCAGTTCGTTACCTCTATAAAAGACACCTGGGAACCAGAAATCTTTCTGATTGAGAGGGAGTCAAATACTTATTTCCCTCATTAAAATGCAAATATATTTATAACATTTTTGACATGCGTTTTTCTGGATTTTTGTTGTTGTTATTCTGTCTCTCACTGTCCAAATAAACCTACCATTAAAATTATAGACTGATCATTTCTTTGTCAGTGGGCAAACGTACAAAATCAGCAGGGGATCAAATACTTTTTTCCCTCACTGTAAGGCACTTTGAATCTTTGATGACATCAGTAACCCACAGATGTATGTGCTGTCATTGACCTATACCATGGAGTTTTGTGCATAGGTGATGTGCCACAGTTTTAGTAGAAATAATAACAGTGTTGTTAATCAATCATATATTTACCTCTGCATCCTGCCAGACACTGGCTGCTGCCAATCTAAGACCATTAGGCTGCAGAAGAGGAACTAGTCCAGAATGTGATAATGAATATCAACATCCATTTTATCTAACCCACTCTATGGAAGGTTATATGGAGTCTGGAGAATGGAGCCTCATTACATTTTTTAAATTTTAGTCATTTAGCAGACGCTCTTATCCAGAGCGACTTACAGTTAGTGCATACATTTTTATTTTTTATACTGGAATCGAACCCACAACCCTGGCTTTGCAAATGCCATGCTCTACCAACTGAGCTACATCCCTGCCGGCCATTCCCTCCCCTACCCTGGATGACGCTGGGCCAATTGTGCGCCACCCCATGGGTCTCATCCAGTGCAGTCCTACCAGGGCCAAACCCACTCCACTCTTTATCACTGTTTAAAGTTTAACCATCAGCCTTCGGACCCTGGACCAGCCAGGAACACACACAATGGGCTCCCGAGTGGCACAGCGGTCTAAGCACTGCATCTCAGTGCTAGAGGCGTCACTACAGACCCTGGTTCGATTCCAGGCTGTATCACAATCTGGCTATAATTGGGAGTCTCATAGGGTGGCGCACAATTGGCCCAGGGTAGGCCGTCATTGTAAATAAGAATTTGTTCTTAACTGACTTGCCTAGTTAAATAAAGGTAAAACAAAAAATATGGCGTGTGTGAATGTGTCCCACTAACCTAGTCCTCAGGCTATTGCGCACAGCATATATAAGCCTGGGATATCAACCATTCAAAGTTGGCCTTAGTGGGAGTGACCATAGAATTATATGGGAGTCACCTACTTGTCACGGTTCAGACAGACGACCAGAGGACCACAATTGCGTCACACCAGAAAGTTTATTAAACTTAAGGGGAAAAGGGAAGTAGGGAGTGAATGAAGGCTCCAGGGGTAACAGGGATCCCGTCCAATGCGCTGGGTCTGTGCCCCCCCCAGTGGCAGCGATGCGTCCTATGAAGCCGGTGGTGGGTGGTCCAGAAGTCCGGGATTGAAGAGTAGTCAGGAGTCGTAATGGCAGAAGCAGGTCTGGATCTCCTGAGGCAGAAGAGTATCCAAAAAACAGGCAGGTCCGGGGTCACAAAACCAGGGTGAGCCAGAAGCGCGAGCAAACAGGTTCCGGGTGTGAGCTTTGCAGACGATCTGACACCGGAGAGCTGAAAGACAGGGCCTTAAATACTGGGAGAGGTAGTGGGTAATGCAGCGCAGCTGGCAGAGTAATTAGAGCAGAGCAGAGCAGGGACAGGTGGAGCTAGTTAGGCTGAGTAGAGAGAGTGGTGAGCAGAGTGGAAGAAAATTAAGGTGGTAACCCGGTGGAGTGAGAGGCCCATGACAGAACCCCCCCCCCAAGGGACGGCCCCAGAAGTCCCAAGAGCAACACCACGCCGGGCGGGAGGAGGGGAGCCGGAGGAGGGCTAGAACTCCTCCGAACGGTCCGAGTGAACGTCCTCATCCTCGGAGGAAGCCGGAGGGCCGTGGTCGGGAGATGGGACAGGTCCCGAGACAGGATCAGGCACAGGACAGGAAGCCGAGCGGGCCGGACGGTTAGGGACCCCTCTGGGGCGGCCCCTACGGATTGCAGGTTGATCAGGATGCCGTTGGTGGAAAGCGGTGATGAGAGTCCTATCCACAATCCGACTAGCTGGCACCCAGGTCCTCTCCTCAGGTCCATAGCCCTCCCAGTCAATGAGGTACTGGAGACCCCTACCCCTCCGTCTGGACCGAAGCAGGCGGCGGACGGTGTAAACCAGACCACCATCGACGAGCCGTGGAGGAGGAGGACCAGGCGCAGCAGGGACCAGCGGACTCTCATGGATGGGCTTAATCTTAGACACATGGAAAGTGGGGTGCACCCTCAGGGAATTAGGCAGTTGGAGCCGGACAGCAGTTGGGCTAATCACTCTTATGATAGGGAATGGGCCAATGAACCGAGGTGCCAGCTTCTGCGACTCCACCCTGAGTGGCAGGTTCTTCGATGACAACCACACCCTTTGACCAACATGGTAGGTGGGAGCAGGAATTCTCCGACGGTTGGCCCCGGTAGTGTAGCTGGCAACGGATCTGAGGAGTGTGGCTCGGGCTTGTGACCAGGTGCGGCGACATCGACGGGCAAAAGCAAGTGCAGATGGGCAAGTAACCTCCTCTTCCTGGCTGGCAAATAGAGGAGGCTGGTATCCATAAACACATTGGAAAGGGGACATACCGATGGCAGAGCAGGTCAGAGAATTGTGTGCGTACTCCACCCATGTCAATTGCTGCGACCAGGAGTGGGGGTTGCGTGAAGTCATGCATCGCAGTGCCTTCTCGAGCTCCTGATTAGCCCGCTCTGACTGCCCATTGGATTGGGGATGGAATCCGGAAGTCAGACTGACTGTGGCTCCCAGCAGGTGACAGAACTCCTTCCAAAAAGCGGAGGAGAATTGTGGACCACGGTCAGAAACTACATCCTTTGGCAGTCCGTGGATCCGGAAGACGTGTTCCAGGACCACCTGGGCGGTCTCCTTGGCGGTAGGGAGCTTGGGGAGGGGAATGAAGTGTGCCATCTTGCTGAAACGGTCAACGATGGTGAGAATGACGGTCATGCCACTTGAAGGGGGCAGCCCCGTGACAAAGTCAAGGGCGATGTGAGACCAGGGACGTCTGGGCACAGGCAGGGGCTGCAGCAATCCGGCTGGGGGCTGGCAGGACGACTTGTGTTGGTTGCAGATGGGGCAGGCTTGGACGAATTCCCGTACATCCTTCCTCAGAGAGGGCCACCAGAACCTCTGGGCGAGCAGGTTGTAAGTGCGGGTGGAGCCAGGGTGACAAGCTAGGCGGGAGTCATGTCCCCACTGAACGACCTGGGACCTCAGGTCTTCGGGGACAAAAAGGCGGTCAGCTGGGCAAGTGCTGGGACCTGGCTGGTTACGGAGAGCCTCCAGCACCTGTTCCTCAACAGCCCAGGTCAGAGCTGCAACGATGCAGGGACTTGGCAGAATCGACACAGGGTCCTTGGAGGGGGTGTCATCCTTCTGGAATTGACGGGAGAGGGCGTCTGGCTTGGTGTTGCGTGATCCAGGCCGGTATGACAGAGTGAAATTAAACCTGGTGAAGAACAGGGCCCAGCGGGACTGCCTGGAGTTCAACCGTTTGGCCGTGCGGATGTACTCCAAGTTCTTATGATCGGTCCAAACGAGAAATGGAATGGTGGACCCCTCCAGCCAGTGACGCCACTCCTCCAAGGCAAGCTTCACAGCCAGCAGCTCACGGTTCCCTATGTCGTAATTGCACTCAGAGGGGGACAACCGACGTGAGAAAAAGGCACAGGGATGGAGCTTCCTATCCTCCGCAGCCCACTGAGAAATCACAGCACCAACTCCCACATCCGAGGCGTCCACCTCCACAATGAATTGCCGGTCCACATCAGGCATCTGGAGGATGGGAGCGGAGGTGAACCTCACCTTGAGGGTACTGAAGGCTTTGTCGGCTGCTGGGGTCCAGGTGAAGGGTTGCTTGGTGCTGGTTAGAGCAGTGAGAGGGGCAGCAACGGTACTGTAGTTCCGGATAAACTTCCTATAGAAGTTAGCAAACCCCAGAAACTGTTGCAGCTTCTTTCTGTTCTCCGGAACTGGCCATGAAGTGACTGCTGATACTTTGGCAGGATCCATTTGGATACTTCCCTCTGCCACTATGTACCCCAGGAAGGCCACTGTCTTGACGTGAAACTCACATTTCTCTGCCTTGGCGTAGAGGGAATTCTCCAGAAGACGATGAAGGACTTGCTGGACATGGCGGGTGTGTTCAGACAGGTTTCTGGAGTAGATTAAGATGTCATCCAGGTAAACGAAGACAAACTTGTTTAACATGTCCCGCAGTACATCATTCACTAGAGCCTGGAACACAGCAGGAGCATTGGTGAGGCCAAAAGGCATAACCAGATACTCGTAGTGGCCTGTTGGTGTATTGAATGCGGTTTTCCATTCATCTCCCTCCCGGATCCGCACTAGGTGGTAAGCGTTTCTGAGATCCAACTTGGTAAAAACAGTGGCTCCCTGGAGCAACTCAAAAGCAGAGGTGAGCAGAGGCAGAGGGTAACGGTTTTTCACTGTGATGTCGTTGAGTCCCCTGTAGTCGATGCAGGGGCGAAGAGATCCGTCCTTCTTCCCCACAAAGAAGAAGCCAGCACCAGCAGGAGATGAAGATGAACGGATTAATCCTGCGGACAGAGAGCCATTGATGTAGTCCTCCATGGACTTTCTTTCAGGAGCAGACAACGAATAAAGACGACCCTTTGGAGGAGCTGTTCCAGGGAGGAGGTCGATGGCACAGTCGTACGGTCGGTGAGGGGGCAGAGATGTGGCTCTTGCTTTGTTAAACACCTCTCTGAGACCATGGTAGCATTCTGGGACATTGGAGAGGTCAGGAGCGGAGTTAGTAGGTACTGGCCGAGGGGGTAGTGCGGCAGCAAGCAGGCAGGTTCGGTGGCAGTCCTCTCCCCACTCCCTGATCACCCCGGTCACCCAGTCGAGCTGAGGGTTGTGCCGGCGGAGCCATGGGTAACCCAGGATGAGGGGTTGGCCTGGAGAGGGGAGCAGGTGAAACTGGATAGTTTCTTGATGGTTTCCGGACAGACCCATCGAGACCGGGGCCGTGACATGAGTGACCGATCCGAGTAAGTGTCCGTCCAGTGCCCGGGCAGGAATAGGAGGTGTCAAACGGAGGTTCTCCAGTCCCAGTTGGCGTGCCAGCTTGATGTCCATTATGTTGGCTTCGGCGCCAGAATCCACCAGAGCAGCCAGGGTGTGAGTAGAGTCAGAGAGGCGGAGGTGAACTTGCAGCAGGGGTTTGCGGTCGGAGGACTGGATGGTCATTGAACTCAACCGGACTCCCCCTATGCCCGGTGAGCTTCGGCCCTTTAAAGGGCAGGTTACCACACGATGTCCATCACCTCCACAATAGAGGCAGAGGTTTGAGGTGAAGCGGCGCTGGCGCTCTGCAGGAGTGAGGGAGGCTCGCCCAATCTCCATAGGCTCAGACTGATCAAGCTGACCTGGGTGAGTGGCAGTAGATGACAGGAGCCCAGTCGGATCTCTCCGAATGCCGGTAGTAGGTGGACCTTGGCGCCCCCTCTCACGACGACGGGTCTGTATCCTTCTGTCGATCCTGACAGTCAGTGCGATGGCTTCATCAAGAGTGGAAGGCAGTTCATGGGAGACCAACTCGTCCTTGATATAGTCAGCCAAACTATGGAAGAACGCGTCCACCAACGATGGTGTGTTCCAAGAACTTCGTCTAGCCAGGGTTCGGAAGTCGATGGAATGGTCTGCGACTGTACGTCTGCCTTGTCGAATACTGAACAGTTCACGAGACGCCTCTGCAGTGGGTGAATCCAGGTCAAACACCTTCAGCATCTCCTCAGCAAACAGGTCGAAGGTTGCACATGCGGGGGTTTGACGTTCGAACTCTGCTGTTCCCCAGAGTCGAGCTCGGCCCGTCAGGTGAGTGATGGCATACCCAACTTTAGCCCCCTCCGTGGCGAAGGTCCTTGGCTGCAAGGAGAACTGAAGTCGGCAGCTAGTCAGGAATGGCCGGACCTGGGTTGAATCGCCGTTGAACCGCTCGGGGTTTCCAATCTTGGGTTCCGGAGCAGCGGCTGCAATGACCGGGGCAGGTAACTCGGGGGCTGGGCTGGTGGGCAGACTGGCTGGGGTAAGGTTGGTGAGGAGTTGAATGATCATGGCGAGTTGTTGTTGCTGCTGCTGGAACTGCTGCTCATGCTCATCGGTCTCCATGTCGGGGAAAGTGTGCGCTGAGTCCATAAGGGTCAGATCGTACTGTCACGGTTCAGACAGACGACCAGAGGACCACAATTGCGTCACACCAGAAAGTTTATTAAACTTAAGGGGAAAAGGGAAGTAGGGAGTGAATGAAGGCTCCAGGGGTAACAGGGATCCCGTCCAATGCGCTGGGTCTGTGCCCCCCCCAGTGGCAGCGATGCGTCCTATGAAGCCGGTGGTGGGTGGTCCAGAAGTCCGGGATTGAAGAGTAGTCAGGAGTCGTAATGGCAGAAGCAGGTCTGGATCTCCTGAGGCAGAAGAGTATCCAAAAAACAGGCAGGTCCGGGGTCACAAAACCAGGGTGAGCCAGAAGCGCGAGCAAACAGGTTCCGGGTGTGAGCTTTGCAGACGATCTGACACCGGAGAGCTGAAAGACAGGGCCTTAAATACTGGGAGAGGTAGTGGGTAATGCAGCGCAGCTGGCAGAGTAATTAGAGCAGAGCAGAGCAGGGACAGGTGGAGCTAGTTAGGCTGAGTAGAGAGAGTGGTGAGCAGAGTGGAAGAAAATTAAGGTGGTAACCCGGTGGAGTGAGAGGCCCATGACACTACTGAGTGAAGTACTTGTCATCGTTTACTTTTAGCGAATCACACTACTGCAAGGTGTAGCTCTGTGCTTGTGGTGTGCTAGCGTACGGGGTGGGTTAAGGGGAAGGTGTTGTGGGAGATGATTGGTTGGTAGATTAGTTCGATTAAGTTTCTCCCGGCTTTCTGTATTGGCTAACGCAGGCCAAGTTTGGCACGTTGGTCCACCAGTGTCTGGAAACGAGGTTAGTGTCCCACTATCTCCTGTCCCACTATCTCCTGATCCCTGGAAGTTATCAGGAGATAGTGGGATAGTATGTGTGTATACTTGTCTACACACAGAGGCCGGACTGATAAGGCCTGAGTGTGTGTGGACACAGGAAGTGGGGTCAACACTAAAATAACACAGCACTATCAATCACAAAGCGGACAGGGGTTAAGTAGTGGATGGCCATTCAAATCAACTGGAGATTCTACCTCACACATACATTCCCATACTTCGCTCACACACACACTCCTTGGAAGCATCAGGTAATTGAAGATAACATCATATTCACTGAAAAAAGTGAATCATTGGATAAACTTTAATGAGTTACTTCAAGTGGTAACACGCAAATAAGTTTAGTTTTTCAAGACAAATATATGCTTTGGATTGAAGTAAATTATTAGGTCAATGCTACTTGTATCATTTGATTACAATTAAGTCAATAATTTACCTCAGTGCAACCTAATTATTCTGTAACAACTTACATTTGCGTATTTAAAAAACTTGATTATTTACTTTACCAAAAAAATCAACTTGGATGAAAGCAAATCCCTGGATTGGATTCATTCCAAGTCTTAAATGTGCATATGCAATCCAAGTAAGTACATGGGTATGAATGGCCCCGTCCATAATGCCTATGACTAAGTTTATAATGATTGAGCAGTTCTGATGTTCTTGAAAAAAAACTCCCGCTGTCTTTGCATTTCCACATTCATTGCAACTCTGGAAAAACTTTACTAGGCACATTAGACCTGTCTAAATAACGTTACTTCTGTGAGAAATACAAAATGCCAATCTAGCAAACCTCTAAATTATGATTAGAATTTGACTGTGATGCATAGAATGGACTGTGACACATAAGGCTAGTTGTATTGGTGCTACATTTGTTATTTGCTGACTATCACAACCAATTTTGTTGAATATTGTGACACCCAACAATATTAACATTAACTTTATACCAGTCTCTATTCTATTAGAATGACTTACCAGCAGCAATAAAATAAATAAGCCCAACCTTCAGGTGTTGAGTGAATTCACTTAAACAATGCTGGGGAGAAAATGCAAACTTCCTTTCAATGTTGAGACCAGTAAAACGTTCATAATGTTCAGAAGTGATTATCTGGTACTATTCAACGTTAGCTAGCATTGCACGTGGTTGGCTAGCTAAGTTCGCATGTTAGCGAGTAGTAGCATTATAGCTAACACAATTACTATGACAAAGAAAGAAAATAACCTTACTAATAATAATAGCTAACCGTTAGAAGTAGCTAGCCACCATCCCAAGACACAATGTCAGCATAAAACAAACTTATCCAATAGTCACTTGCACACACGGCTACAAACGTTTTTTTTTAAACAAAATGAACCGGGAGAAAATACACTGACTTTGTTGACAATGTCAGAACTACCTGCCTTACAAAACTTAACACAGACACGAGCTCGCTCGCTAGCTAGTAAAAGTGACAACCATTAGCTAGCTTGCTAAGTTACCAATGACTTTTCGTAACACATTTTCGTAACAATCTCAAATGCCGCCAATGGTCAATTATACAATTATCAAACTCCCCACCAACAACATATTGCTTACAAAATATGATTTCATGACTCAACCTACCGTGTATAACCGTGCTTTCTCATCAACAGTTATGAACTTGGAAGAGCAAGAGGATTTGCAGGTGGAAAAGTTGCCGCTGAACGTTGCATCATGACGTCAGATGTCTGTGCAGACTACGCATTTGCACGCGTAAGGAGAAAAACCGATTTCTATGCTTCCATTTTTAAATGTTTAAAAACAGAAATATTAGATTGAGGGGAATGTAAATGTATTTAGGTTGAGCGAATCCACAATAAATAGTTTGAAACCACTAAAGTATAATGTTTAATAAAACAAATCTAAAAAAATACATACATTGAGGACACACTAATTTTCACTTTTTTTAGTGTTGCTCTCAAAGTAGAGAGCTTGGTTTATAAGACTTTATGGCCTGGGAGAATGGAGAAAATGTGACAGTGTTTGTAAGTGTGGTAAATTCCATGGGTTGGCTAGGTTGGATAAGTGGTTAAATACATAAGCTAGGGAAAAAGTCGACCAAAAGGCATAATCATTTTAGCTGAGTTTCAACACATTAGCAGATGCCAAAACCGCCAATTAAGTCATATGCAAACCCAAATTCCATTCTTGAAGTCTGGGAGTTACATAATTGATAACATGAATTATGGAAACAATTTGAGGGGAAGAGAGGGACAGAGGGACAGAGAGACTAATAAGGCTCCCAATGACGAAGGAAGAAGATACTAATCATTCTACCACCACTGTTCTCCCAAACAGGCGGGTAGACCAGCCCAGACAACGATAGCACGAAGAGGCTGACGTGAGTGATGTCAGTGTGGGAAGATGGATAAAAGCCTGGTACCCTGAGTGTGCCATGGGAGAGGAAGGGAGCCTGCTACACACTGGATCACATAACCTGGAGCAGGGCCGAAGGTCACGGACAACACAGCCCACAGAAACAGGAGCCCCAATGCACGACAGGGGGATCAGGTGACCCACAGCTATGGTTACCATGAGAGAGAGGGAGGGAATGAGGGAAGGAGTGAACGATAGAGGGAGATGTAATAGAGAAGGAAAGAGCAGGAAGAGGGGAGAGAGGGAGAGAGGAAAGTAATGGGAGAGAGAGAGGTTCGGGGTGGAGGTGTAGAGAGGTTGGGGGAGGAGGTAGAGAGGAGTTGGGGGAGGAGGTAGAGAGGGGTTGAGGGAGGAGGTAGAGAGGGGTTGGGGAGGAGGTAGAGAGGGGTGGGGTGGAGGTAGAGAGGGGTTGGGGTGGATGTAGAGAGAGGTTGGGGGAGGAGTTAGAGAGGGGTTGGGGGTAGAGGTAGAGAGGGGTTGGGGGTAGAGGTAGAGAGGGGTTGGGGTTGGGGTTGGTAGAGAGGGATTGGGGGAGGAGGTAGAGAGGGGTTGGGGGTGGAGGTCACTGTCTTCAGTTGACCATAGACAGGAGGCCCCATAACTCCTTCACAGTTTCTCCAGCACCAGGCTTATTTATTGCTTTGTAATTTTGGGAGGTGCCAGGGGAGATAGTAATTGATTTGGCTTGGATTTCAGGCATGGTCCTGGGGGGAGATATGGAGAGGGGAAGTGAAGGGTGTGTGTTTGTGTGTGTGCGCATGTGTGTAAGTGTGAGTGTGGTTGCATGTGTTTGAGCATGAATGTGTGTGTGTGTGTGCGTGTGTGTGTGTGTGTGTGTGTGTGTGTGTGTGTGTGTGTGTGTGTGTGTGTGTAAGTATGTACAGTATGTGTGCATGCATATACAGTTGAAGTCGGAGGTTTACATACACCTTAGTCAAATACATTTAAACTCAGTTTTTCACAATTGCTGACATTTAATCCTAGTAAAGATTCCCTGTTTTAGGTCAGTTAGAATCACCACTTTATTTTAAGAATGTGAAATGTCAGAATAATAGTAGAGAGAATGATATTTCAGCTTTTATTTCTTTAATCACATTCCCAGTGGGTCAGAAGTTCACATACACTCAATTAGTATTTGGTAGCATTGCCTTTAAATTGTTTAACTTGGGTCAAATGTTTCGGGTAGCCTTCCACAAGCTTCCCACAATAAGTTGGGTGCATTTTGGCCCATTCCTCCTGACAGAGCTGGTGTAACTGAGTCAGGTTTGTAGGCCTCCTTGCTCGCACACGCTTTTTCAGTTCTGCACAAACATTTTCTATAGGATTGAGGTCAGGGCTTTGTGATGGCCACTCCAATACCTTGACTTTGTTGTCCTTAAGCCATTTTGCCACAACTTTGGAAGTATGCTTGGGGTCATTGTCCATTTGGAAGACCATTTGCGACCAAGCTTTAACTTCCTGACTGATGTCTTGAGATGTTGCTTCAATATATCCACATAATTTTCCTTCCTCATGATGCCATCTATTTTGTGAAGTGCACCAGTCCCTCCTGCAGCAAAGCACCCCCACAGCTTGATGCTGCCACCCCCGTGCTTCACGGTTGGGATGGTGTTCTTCGGCTTGCAAGCCACCCCCTTTTTCCTCCAAACATAACGATGGACATGAAGGCCAAACAGTTATATTATTGTTTCATCAGACCAGAGGACATTTCTCCAAAAAGTACGATCTTTGACCCCATGTGCAGTTGCAAACCGTAGTCTGGCTTTTTTATGGCGGTTTTGGAGCAGTGGCTTCTTCCTTGCTGAGCGGCCTTTCAGGTTATGTCGATATAGGACTTGTTTTACTGTGGATATAGATACTTTTGTACCTGTTTCCTCCAGCATCTTCACAAGGTCCTTTGCTGTTGTTCTGGGATTGATTTGCACTTTTCACACCAAAGTACGTTCATCTCTAGGAGACAGAACGCGTCTCCTTGTCACACCCTGGCTATGGGACTCTAGTTGTTGAGCCAGGGTGTGTTTGTTCTATGTGGTGTGTTTCTATGTTGGGGGTTCTAGTTCGTCTATTTCTATGTTTTGCCTGAGTGACTCCCAATCAGAGGCAACGAGTGTCAGCTGGTTGTCTCTGATTGGGAGCCATATTTAAACTGTCTGTTTTCCCGTTGTGTTTGTGGGTTTTTGTTCCGTGTTCGGTCATTGATACCGTTGGACGTCACGAGTCGTTTCTTGTTTTGTATTGTGTTAAACTTTAACTATTAAAGTATGTTTGTTCATCACGCTGCGCCTTGGTCTCTCCCTGACGATCGTGACAGAAAACCCCACCAAAACTGGACCAAGCAGCGTGAAGAGGAGAGAGGAAGGACTTGGGATCGATGGAGTAGGGGTCTCGACTGGGCTAAGCCGAGTGAAGAGCAGAGAGGGTGGACTTGGGAACAGTGGAGGAAGAGTCTCGACTGGGTCAAGCCTAATGAAGAGCAGAATGGCTGGAGTTGGAGGCAGAAGAGCGAGAGTTGGGCGAAAACTATAGAGGCCTGGCCCACGGGGAGGAGAGACCCCCAGAAATTTTTTAGGGGGGGGCTCACGACGTCGGGGCAGCAGGAGGCCGCGATAGAGCGGTCCAGCGGGTTGGCAGAGGAGGCCGCCATGTTAAGGGGGCCACTGGTCACTAAGGGGAAGGAAAGTGTGGAGGCACGGCGAGAGGTACTGGGGTGTGTTACCAGTCCGGTCCGGCCCGTTCCTGATCCCCGCGTAGGGCCAGGTGTGTGTGTCCCCAGTGCGGTCCTGTTCTGTTCCTGTTCCTCGCATCGAGCCTGTGGTGCGCGTCGCCAGCCCGGTCCGGCCTGTTCCTGCTCCCCGCATCGAGCCTGTGGTACGCTTCGTCAGCCCGGTCCGGCCCGTTCCTGCTCCCCGCACCAAGTCAGTAGTGCACTTCGTCAGCCCGGTCCGGCCCGTTCCTGCTCCCCGCACCAAGTCAGTGGTGCGCTTCGTCAGTCCGGCACGGCCCGTGCCTGCTCCCCGAACCAAGCCTACGGTGTGCGTCGCCAGCCCGGCCCGGCCTGTTCCTGCCCCTCGCACCAAGCCTACGGTGCGCATCGCCAGCCCGGTAAGGCCCGTTGCTGCTCCACGCACCAAGCCTACGGTGCGCGTCGCCAGCCCGGCCCGGCCTGTTCCTGCCACTCGCACCAAGTCTACGGTGCGCGTCGCCAGCCCGGCCCGGCCTGTTCCTGCCACTCGCACCAAGTCTACGGTGCGAGTCGTCAGCCTGGTCCAGCCCGTTCCTGCCACTCGCACCAAGCCAGGGGTGCGAGTCGTCAGCCTGGTCCAGGCATGGTCCTGGGGGGGAGATATGGAGAGGGGAAGTGAAGGGTGTGTGTTTGTGTGTGTGCGCATGTGTGTAAGTGTGAGTGTGGTTGCATGTGTTTGAGCATGAATGTGTGTGTGTGTGCGTGTGTGTGTGTGTGTGTGTGTGTGTGTGTGTGTGTGTGTGTGTAAGTATGTACAGTATGTGTGCATGCATATACAGTTGAAGTCGGAGGTTTACATACACCTTAGTCAAATACATTTAAACTCAGTTTTTCACAATTGCTGACATTTAATCCTAGTAAAGATTCCCTGTTTTAGGTCAGTTAGAATCACCACTTTATTTTAAGAATGTGAAATGTCAGAATAATAGTAGAGAGAATGATATTTCAGCTTTTATTTCTTTAATCACATTCCCAGTGGGTCAGAAGTTCACATACACTCAATTAGTATTTGGTAGCATTGCCTTTAAATTGTTTAACTTGGGTCAAATGTTTCGGGTAGCCTTCCACAAGCTTCCCACAATAAGTTGGGTGCATTTTGGCCCATTCCTCCTGACAGAGCTGGTGTAACTGAGTCAGGTTTGTAGGCCTCCTTGCTCGCACACGCTTTTTCAGTTCTGCACACACATTTTCTATAGGATTGAGGTCAGGGCTTTGTGATGGCCACTCCAATACCTTGACTTTGTTGTCCTTAAGCCATTTTGCCACAACTTTGGAAGTATGCTTGGGGTCATTGTCCATTTGGAAGACCATTTGCGACCAAGCTTTAACTTCCTGACTGATGTCTTGAGATGTTGCTTCAATATATCCACATAATTTTCCTTCCTCATGATGCCATCTATTTTGTGAAGTGCACCAGTCCCTCCTGCAGCAAAGCACCCCCACAGCTTGATGCTGCCACCCCCGTGCTTCACGGTTGGGATGGTGTTCTTCGGCTTGCAAGCCACCCCCTTTTTCCTCCAAACATAACGATGGACATGAAGGCCAAACAGTTATATTATTGTTTCATCAGACCAGAGGACATTTCTCCAAAAAGTACGATCTTTGACCCCATGTGCAGTTGCAAACCGTAGTCTGGCTTTTTTATGGCGGTTTTGGAGCAGTGGCTTCTTCCTTGCTGAGCGGCCTTTCAGGTTATGTCGATATAGGACTTGTTTTACTGTGGATATAGATACTTTTGTACCTGTTTCCTCCAGCATCTTCACAAGGTCCTTTGCTGTTGTTCTGGGATTGATTTGCACTTTTCACACCAAAGTACGTTCATCTCTAGGAGACAGAACGCGTCTCCTTGTCACACCCTGGCTATGGGACTCTAGTTGTTGAGCCAGGGTGTGTTTGTTCTATGTGGTGTGTTTCTATGTTGGGGGTTCTAGTTCGTCTATTTCTATGTTTTGCCTGAGTGACTCCCAATCAGAGGCAACGAGTGTCAGCTGGTTGTCTCTGATTGGGAGCCATATTTAAACTGTCTGTTTTCCCGTTGTGTTTGTGGGTTTTTGTTCCGTGTTCGGTCATTGATACCGTTGGACGTCACGAGTCGTTTCTTGTTTTGTATTGTGTTAAACTTTAACTATTAAAGTATGTTTGTTCATCACGCTGCGCCTTGGTCTCTCCCTGACGATCGTGACACTCCTTCCTGAGCGGTATGACGGCTGCGTGGTCCCATGGTGTTTATACTTGCGTACTATTGTTTGTTCAGATGAACGTGGTACCTTCAGGCGTTTGGAAATTGCTCCCAAGGATGAACCAGACTTGTGGAGGTCTACAATTTTTTTTCTGAGGTCTTGGCTGATTTCTTTTGATTTTCACATGATGTCAAGCAAATAGGCACTGAGTTTGAAGGTAGGCCTTGAAATACATCCACAGGTACACCTCCAATTGACTCAAATGATGTCAATTAGCCTATCAGAAGCTTCTAAAGCCATGGAATTTTCCAAGCTGTTTAAAGGCACAGTCAACTAAGTGTACGTAAACTTCTGACCCACTGGAGTTGTGATAGAGTGAATTATAAGTGAAATAATCTGTCTGTAAACAATTGTTGGAAAAATGACTTGTGTCATGCACAAAGTAGATGTCCTAACTGACTTGCCAAAACTATAGTTTGTTAACAAGAAATTTGTGGAGTGGTTGAAAAAAGTAGTTTTAATGACTCCAACCTAAGTGTATGTAAACTTCCGACTTCAACTGTATATGGATGTGCGTGCCTGTGTGTGCGTGTGTGAGATGTTTCGGGAGGGCCTGCTGCAATCTGAGCAGGGATCTGGCCCGGCTGCCACCTATTCACACACAGCCTGCGGTAATCCTGGCTCTGCTCTGCGGCCTCGCTCTATCAGGCAGCGTGAGCAGCACGGAGCTGTGACGGCGCCAAAGAGCCAAACTGAAACACTGACAACTCCTGACGCTCCACCGTCAGGGTACAGTGGAGGTCACGTAAACATTAGTAAAACTGTCAAACGCCAAGCCGTCATGATACCGTCAGCCCCGTGCTCAGAACGTGTCGTGTTCTGTGTGTGAATCAGGGGCCAAAAGAGAAAAAAGTGCTAATAATGCAATTCAACCCAAACCTCAAGGAAATGGCTGCCTCTGTTTAGGGGAAACGGTTCTGGAACAGACCCCAGAGAGAGAAAGAGAGGGAGAGAGTGAGAGAGAGAGACAGAGAGAGAGAGACAGAGAGAGAGTAATGAGGCTTCTCAATGTTAATGGTAATCCCATTTCCACTACTACTATTATTATTGATGCCTTACATGCTGTTGGTCCCACCATATTTTGTTATATGTATACTTTGACAATGTAAGTAATTTAACTTGCCATGTCAATAAAGTCTGCTGAATTGAAATTGAATTGAATTGAGAGAGAGAGAGGGAGAGAGAGGGAGAGAGAGCAATACTCAATCATGAGGCATCAAAGCCAAAGGAACTGAATAATATTAAGAAATGCTATACATTTACATTTACATTTTAGTCATTTAGCAGACGCTCTTATCCAGAGCGACTTACAGTTAATGAGTGCATACATTTTTCATACTTTTTTCATATAGATGGAAAGAAAGTAGTGTCGAAACCTACCAAAAAACAATTAGGCAACAACAAATTCAATCCCTTTTAGACAACTTCCTGGACAAAACGTTCCACTGTAATAGTGAAGGTGTAAACTTGGCAGTAGAAAACCTAAACAGTATATTTGACCTCTCAGCTTCCCTATCAAATCTAAAAATCTCTAACAGAAAACCGAAGAAAAGTAACAACAGTGACAAATGGTTTGATGAAGAATGCAAACACCTAAGAAAGAAATTGAGAAACCTATCCAACCGAAAACATAGAGACCCAGAAAACCTGAGCCTACGCCTTCACTATGGTGAATCACTAAAACAATACAGAAATACACTACGGAAAAAGAAGGAACAGCATATCAGAAATCAGCTCAATGTAATTGAAGAATCCATAGACTCTATACACTTCTGGGAAAATTGGAAAACACTAAACAAACAACAACACGAAGAGCTATCTATCCAAAACGGAGATGTATGGATAAACCAAATCTCCAATCTTTTTGGCCCTATAACAAAGAACAAACAGCAAAAAAATATACATGATCAAATGCAAATCTTAGAATCAACTATTAAAGACTACCAGAACCCACATTGAATGAACTACAGGACAAAATACAAACCCTCCAACCCCAAAAGGCCTGTGGTGTTGATGGTATCCTCAATTAAATGATAAAATATACAGACCACAAATTCCAATTGGCTATACTTAAACTCTTTAACATCATCCTTAGCTCTGGCATCTTCCCCAATATTTGGAACCAAGGACTGATCACCCCAATCCACAAAAGTGGAGACAAATTTGACCCCAATAACTACCGTGGGATATGCGTCAACAGCAACCTTGGGAAAATCCTCTGCATTATCATTAACAGCAGACTAGTTCATTTCCTCAGTGAAAACAATGTACTGAGCAAATGTCAAATTGGCTTTTTACCAAATTACCGTATGACAGACCACGTATTCACCCTGCACACCCTAATTGACAAACAAACAAACCAAAACAAAGGCAAAGTCTTCTCATGCTTTGTTTATTTCAAAAAAGCTTTTGATTCAATTTGGCATGAGGATCTGCTATACAAATTGAAGTGGGGTTGGGGGAAAAACACACGACATTATAAAATCCATGTACACAAACAACAAGTGTGCGGTTAAAATTGGCAAAAAAACACACACATTTCTTTCCACAGGGCCGTGGGGTGAGACAGGGATGCAGTTTAAGCCCCACCCTCTTCAATATATATATATCAACGAATTGGCGAGGGCACTAGAACAGTCTGCAGCACCCGGCCTCACCCTACTAGAATCTGAAGTCAAATGTCTACTGTTTGCTGATGATCTGGTGCTTCTGTCACCAACCAAGGAGGGCCTACAGCAGCACCTAGATCTTCTACACAGATTCTGTCAGACCTGGGCACTGACAGTAAATCTCAGTAAGACAAAAATAATTGTGTTCCAAAAAAGGTCCAGTTGCCAGGACCACAAATACAAATTCCATCTAGACACCGTTGCCCTAGAGCACACAAAAAACTATACATACCTTGGCCTAATCAGCGCCACAGGTAACTTCCACAAAGCTGTGAACAATCTGAGAGACTGTCACGGTTTCGGCCGAGGCGGCCCCTCCTCCTTGTTCGGGCAGGTTTCGGCGGTCGTCGTCTCCGGAGTACTAGCTGCCACCGTTCTATGTTTCATGTTTGATTGGTTTTGTCTGTTTGTCACACCTGTTTTGTGTTATGTCTCATTAAGCACCCTATTTAGTTCCTTGTTGTGAGTTTAGGTGTTGTGTGTAATTGTTCCCGTTGTCGTGTTGTTGCGCTACCCGTTTCGGTGCGCTATTTGTAGCTTTCCTCCTTGTTTATTTTTAGGAGAGGATTTTCGCACATGTTTTGTGCGCTCGTTTGTTTACGCCTGTGTGCGCTTTTCTCGCCTCCGGGCTGTTTGGATTGTATTTTTGTGTGCTCTACTAAAAGTCTTTGTTGGACTTAACTTCTGCGTCCTGCGCCTGATTCCACACCACACCAATCTACAGCAACACCTGACAGAATTACACACCACTGGTCCTACGATTTCGTGGCGAGAGAAGGCTCTTAAAGGGTGGTCTGCTCAGTGTGAGGGGCTATGTCTGGGTGTTTCCGTAGGGGCGACTTCGGTGGAGAGTCCGAACCAGATGCCAGCATTGCACATTCCGCCTGAGTATGAGGATTTGGCACTCGTGTTTAGTAAGACTAGAGCGGCACGGTTGCCGCCTCATAGACAGGGGGATTGTGCGATAGACCTCCAGGCAGGAGCTGCGCTCCCGCGGAGCCATGTGTATCCTTTGTCACAGGAGGAGAAAGGGGCAATGGAGACATACATTGCCGAGTCTCTGAGACAGGGATACATACGGCCCTCCACTTCTCCCGCGTCCTCGAGCTTCTTTTTTGTGAAGAAAAAGGATGGAGGTTTGCGTCCGTGTATTGATTACCGCGGTCTCAATCAGGTGACTGTGAAATATAGTTATCCACTCCCGCTGATTGCGACCATGACGGAGTCCTTATACGGGGCACGGTTCTTCACAAAATTGGACCTCAGGAGCGCATATAACTTGGTGCGCATTAGGGAGGGCGATGAGTGGAAGACAGCATTTAGTACTACCTCCGGCCATTACGAGTATCTCGTCATGCCATATGGTTTAATGAATGCTCCATCAGTCTTCCAATCTTTTGTAGATGAGATTTTCCGGGACATGCAGGCGCAGGGAGTAGTGGTGTACATAGATGATATTCTAGTATACAGTTCTACTCGGGCCGAGCATGTAGCCCTGGTGCGCAGGGTATTGAGGAGATTGTTGGAGCATGACCTGTATGTCAAAGCCGAGAAATGTCTGTTCTTTCAGGAGTCAGTCTCCTTTTTGGGTTATCAGTTGTCTGGGTCAGGGGTGAGAATAGAGGTTGACCGTGTGTCTGCCGTGCGTAATTGGCAAACCCCAACTACGGTTAAAGAGGTGCAGCGGTTCTTGGGTTTTGCAAATTACTACCGGAGGTTTATCCGGGGTTTTGGACAGGTGGCAGCTCCCATAACGTCTCTTCTGAAGGGGGGTCCTGTGCGCTTGCGGTGGTCGGCTGAGGCGGACAGGGCTTTTGGGAGACTGAAGGACCTGTTTACCTCGGCTCCAGTGCTGGCGCACCCGGATCCCACTTTACCCTTCCAAGTAGAGGTAGACGCGTCTGAGGCCGGTATCGGGGCAGTTCTTTCACAACGGTCCGGCACACCACCTAAACTCCGCCCCTGTGCTTTTTATTCTAAAAAGCTCAGTCCGGCGGAGCGGAATTATGACGTAGGGGACAGGGAGCTGTTAGCCGTAGTACAGGCCCTAAAGGTGTGGAGGCATTGGCTTGAGGGGGCTCAACACCCTTTCCTCATTCTGACTGACCACCGTAACCTGGAATACATTCGGGCAGCTAGGAGACTGAATCCTCGCCAGGCTCGATGGACTATGTTTCTCGCCCGGTTTGTGTTCAAGATCACTTACATCCCTGGGTCCCAGAACGGGAAGGCAGATGCCCTGTCTCGGCGGTATGACACGGAGGAGAGGTGCGTGGAACCCACTCCCATACTACCGGAGTCTTGTCTGGTTGCACCGGTGGTATGGGAGGTCGATGCGGAGATCGAGCGGGCATTACGCACCGACCCTAGCCCTCCACAGTGTCCGGTGGGTCGGACGTACGTCCCGCTCGAGGTCCGGGATCGGCTGATTTATTGGGCTCACACGTCACCCTCCTCTGGACATCCAGGTATTGGCCGGACAGTGCACTGCCTTAGTACAAAGTACTGGTGGCCAACGTTAGCCAGGGATGTGAGGATTTATGTCTCCTCCTGCTCAGTGTGTGCCCAGTGTAAGACGCCCAGACACTTGCCCAGGGGTAAATTACAACCCCTGCCCGTTCCACAACGACCCTGGTCTCACCTCTCGGTGGATTTTGTTACCGACCTTCCCTCCTCACAAGGGAATACCACCATCCTGGTCGTTGTGGATCGGTTCTCGAAGGCCTGTCGTCTCCTTCCCATGCCGGGTCTTCCTACTGCCCTACAGACCGCTGAGGCTCTATTTACTCACGTCTTCCGGCATTACGGGGTACCCGAGGATATAGTGTCTGATCGAGGCCCCCAGTTTACCTCCAGAGTCTGGAGAGCCTTTATGGAACGGTTGGGGGTTTCGGTGAGCCTTACCTCGGGTTACCACCCGGAGAGTAATGGGCAGGTCGAACGAGTCAACCAGGATGTGGGTAGGTTTCTGAGGTCATATTGTCAGGGCCGGCCGGAGGAGTGGGCGAGATATGTGCCCTGGGCCGAGATGGCACAGAACTCTCTCCGCCACTCCTCCACTAAACTAACCCCTTTCCAGTGTGTGTTAGGGTACCAGCCGGTTCTGGCACCTTGGCATGAGAGCCAGATCGAGGCCCCTGCTGTGGATGAGTGGGTGCGGCGCTCGGAGGAGACGTGGAACGCTGCACACGTCCATCTGCAGCGAGCCATCCGTCGACAGAAGACGAGCGCCGACCTCCACCGCAGTGAGGGGCCAGTGTACGCACCTGGAGATCGAGTCTGGCTCTCAACCAGAAACCTGCCCCTCCGCCTGCCCTGCCGGAAGCTGGGTCGGCGGTTTGTGGGGCCTTTTAAAGTCCTGAGGAGATTGAACGAGGTGTGTTACCGGTTACAACTGCCCATTGATTACAAGAATATTAACCCCTCGTTCCATGTGTCTCTCCTCAGGCCGGTGGTAGCTGGTCCACTCCAGGACTTTGAGATAGAAGAGACTCCTCCGTCCCCGTTGGACATCGAGGGGGCTCCGGCGTACACTGTTCGGACCATCCTGGATTCGAGACGCCGGATGGGGGGTCTCCAATATCTCGTGGAGTGGGAGGGGTACGGCCCGGAGGAGCGGTGCTGGGTGCCGAGGAGGGACATTCTGGACCCGTCCCTTCTGACCGAATTCCATCGTGGTCATCCTACGCGCCCTGCTCCGCGTCCTCCTGGTCGTCCCCGAGGCCGGGGGCGGCGCACGGCTGGAGCCGCGCGTCAAGGGGGGGGTACTGTCACGGTTTCGGCCGAGGCGGCCCCTCCTCCTTGTTCGGGCAGGTTTCGGCGGTCGTCGTCTCCGGAGTACTAGCTGCCACCGTTCTATGTTTCATGTTTGATTGGTTTTGTCTGTTTGTCACACCTGTTTTGTGTTATGTCTCATTAAGCACCCTATTTAGTTCCTTGTTGTGAGTTTAGGTGTTGTGTGTAATTGTTCCCGTTGTCGTGTTGTTGCGCTACCCGTTTCGGTGCGCTATTTGTAGCTTTCCTCCTTGTTTATTTTTAGGAGAGGATTTTCGCACATGTTTTGTGCGCTCGTTTGTTTACGCCTGTGTGCGCTTTTCTCGCCTCCGGGCTGTTTGGATTGTATTTTAGTGTGCTCTACTAAAAGTCTTTGTTGGACTTAACTTCTGCGTCCTGCGCCTGATTCCACACCACACCAATCTACAGCAACACCTGACAGAGACAAGGCAAGAAGGGCCTTCTATGCCATCAAAAGGAACATAAAATTTGACATACCAATTAGGATCTGGCTAAAAATAATTGAATCTGTTATAGAACCCATTGCCCTTTATGGTTGTGAGGTCTGGGGTCCACTTACCAACCAAGAATTCAGAAAATGGGACTCTGCATGCCGAATTCTGCAAAAATATCCTCTGTGTACAACGAAAATTAGCCGATACCCGCTAATTATCAAAATCCAGAAAAGAGCTGTTAAATTCTATAACCACTTAAAAGGAAGCGATTCCCAAACCTTCTATAACAAAGCCATCACCTACAGAGAGATGAACTTGGAGAAGAGTTCCCTAAGTAAGCCGGTCCTGGGGCTCTGTTCACAAACACAAACAGACCCCACAGAGCCCCAGGACAACAACAACAACACATTTAGACCCAACCAAATCATGAGAAAACAAAAAGAGAATTATTTGACACATTGGAAAGAATTAACAAAAAAATAGCGCAAACTAGAATGCTATTTGGCAGAATACCTGACCACTGTGACTGACCCAAACTTAAAGAAAGCTTTGACTATATACAGACTCAGTGAGCATAGCCTTGCTATTGAGAAAGGCCGCCGTAGGCAGACCTGGCTCTCAAGAGAAGACAGGCTATGTGCACACTGCCCACAAAATGAGGTGGAAACTGAGCTGCACTTCCTGACCTCCTGCCAAATGTATGACCATATTAGAGACACATATTTCCCTCAGATTACAGAGGTCCACAAAGAATTAGAAAACAAACCCAATTTTGATAAACTCCCTTATCTACTGGGTGAAAAACCACAGTGTGCCATCACAGCAGCAAGATTTGAGACCTGTTGCCACAAGAAAAGGGCAACCAGTGAAGAATAAACACCATTGTAAATACAACCCATATTTATGTTTATTTATTTTCCCTTTTGTACTTTAACTATTTGCACATTGTTACAACACTGTATATAGACATAATATTACATTTAAAATGTATTTATTATTTTGGAACTTCTGAGTGTAATGTTTACTGTTAATATTTATTGTTTATTTCACTTTTGTTTACTATCTACTTCGCTTGCTTTGGCAATGTTAACATACGTTTCCCATGCCAATAAAGCCCTTAAATTGAATTGAATTGAGAGGCAGGGAGAAAAATATATAGAAAAATTGGCGCTAATAGACTTCCCACAATCAAGCCAGATCTCTTTAGGGTGGAAAACAGTTTTCATAAAAGCTTAACATTTCTTTAAGAAGTCAGGCATTTTCTGAATGAAACTTTTGGGTTAAGAAGCTTACATTAAAATAAATGTCTTACTTTTACTGACCCGGGTTCGGATTACAGTAAAGTGCTATAAATCAAAATCGGGCACCAATACAAATCAAAGTATCCGAGGGCTGAGCACTCCAGTGTTGAAATATCAACATAAGCACCCCTATAAGTGGTATAAATATATCAACGCTGGGCCAGGCCATTTTTAGGGCACCTATTTTACTATCTGTTGGACTAAGTTAACTAAATCCAGTACTTTAACCTCCAGAGAGGGGCAAGCAGGCCCAGACATGTGGAAGTGTGTGGAACAGTGGAACCTTAAATAATGTGTTTACTTCATGTAGCTTTTAGTGAAGGAGGGAGAATGTCTGTATTATGCAACCAGGCTCTCTGGGTAAACCATCTGTAAAGTTCTTGGCTAGCTGAAGTCCTCACAGGGAAGGTGAGAAGAACAAACATAAACAGCAAATGTTACTGACACAGGAGGTCCTTCTTCTCCTCCCATACCAGCACACATGACTTATCTTCACACGCAGGACATTAGCATGCAATCAACTATCTCTGACCTCGCCATCAGGATAGGAATCTTAACAAATATAGCCCAGCTATCTTAGTTAGGGTTGTGCTACTTTAATAACAGCCAAAGACAAATAATTTAATAACAGCCTCATTGGGCTAGAGTAATTTAATACTGTGAAATTGTGAAAATGATGATGATGCCCTTTTAGTGGAAGAGCTGTTCTGCCTGTTTTGTTGGGATGGAGTTTTGGCCTGCCTGGTGCCACCCCCAGGCGGTAAATTTGTTAATATACCAATAAGAAAATTTAAAAAAGTTCCAAACATCTCTGCCAATAACAGCTAGTTTTCAGTTTTCCCCTCCCCACTAAGACCATTCCAGACAGTCCTAGCAAAATTCTTGCTTGAGAAATTGCTCTTTGCTAAGAAGCTATTTTTGTTTCTTTTTGACAATTTTGATTTAAAATAATCACAGTAAAGTACTTAATTGTTACCCAGAAATTATTTGATATTGAAATAAAAACGGCTGCATTGGACATTTAAGCTTGAGTGCCTGAAGGATGCCTCAGCCCTCAGCGGTATTAAAATCCTCTGCGGTGTCTGCTAGTGCTTTATGTGACCACATTAGAAAACCATGTGCAGATGGGTTTTTTGTGGGGTGCGCTGGAGCCTGTTACCATATGTGTGCAGTATAATTGATAGTGGGCTGGGGCTCATGAGGCGTCATGGGCTGGGGTTGAGGGACTTGGTGCAGGACTGAGGAAGCCACAGAGACTCTTTGGGTCTCTGCTAGAGACTCTGGTATCCCCTGGATGTTGACAGCTCTGCATTAGACAGCTAATTACTGTCAGAGTACAGAGTAGGCAGTCACAACCCTACACCCTCTCTCTCCACGTAGCAGACATACTGTATGTCTCCTTTCTTTCTTTCTTTCCCTCTCTCTCTTTCTCTTTCCCTCTCTCTAGTTTCTCTCTTTCCCTCTGTCTGTCTGTCTCTCTCCCTCTTTCTCCTCACCAAAGCAGTTGAAATGTGGCACGCCATTTCGCCCATTTATTACGATGACATTTTGTGATGTTTTTGTGTTTGACAGATTTTGTTTCCGGCTGTTCGCACACAAAATGTTTTCTTGAGGCAAGTTGAAGTTTAGTAGCCGAAGTCTACGCCCCTTGTCGGTGATTGGTCAACTGTAGAGGTGGGAACTATAGACGGGATTCTTCAATGAATGAAGTGTTTGTTTTCATTCAACCAGAGAGATGCTCTGCAAGGATGCAAGTTTCTTCTTCTTCTTGATTCAACTTGAACTCTGTTGATTCAACATAGTGAAGAAAAACGACAACAACTTTGAGCTTGGCTTGGCTTGGTAATATTGGTGATTTTTGAAAGCTTAGTTCTTTCATGTAACTGTCCAGTGAAAATCTCACTTTTAAAAGTTCATATTCTGTTAACTCATACCCAAATAATGTTGTTGTCCTATACTCCTATTTGTGGTACGTATAAGGTACGCCTACACCATTCCTACACAAAAAAGCTGTTTTTTAACATACCATTTCATAGAGATCTGGAAACACTGGACAGTTACTTTGAAAGTATGCAAACACAGTCGTGCTCTTAGCTGAGTTCTGCTAGGAGCATAGAGAACCTAGTCTGCAGTAGTGTTACTTATTAGAGATAAGCTCTGCTCGTTGAACATGTGCCCCACTCCTTTTGTCCTCTTCACCGAAAGCGCCCCGGCCCCCCAGTCCGCCACCCTTCACGGCCAACCCAGCTCAACCACAGTCTTCCCAGCCCATCCCCTATTCCCCTATCCCGCTCCCGCCCCCTCCTGTCTCCCTTTCAGGTAATTGGCTGTAAGGTATTATCTGCCTAATTATCACATAAATCCATCTCTTCCTCTGCAGCGCAGCACTTTCACCAAACAGGAAGGCTGGATTAGAGGGCTGTGCTGTGCTCAGATCCGGAGCCTGGTCGGCAACTCGCTGCGGCGGAATGCACTCAATGTGTACACACAAACAGGCAAGCTTGTGCACCCACGCACACACACACAGAGATAAGCTCACACACACAAGCGGGCATGCACGTACGTATACACGCAACCGCACACAGACACACACACACATAAACACCTCCAAAGCCCGATATCACACATATAGTGGTACAAATCACAGTTATGTGGTTTAAATCTCTGTAAATATTGTTGCTGGAGGGAGAAAATGTTTACTGATCTATTTCATGGGCCAGGAGAAAGGAAAACAATGCTGTTAGCTCCCACTCTAGCCAAGAATGCCAAAATAATGTTTACAACCTGAGTGGGTTTAGAGCTAGTAATTATGAAAAAGAGGTGCTCATTATGTCCTTTTATGGGCACAGGAAACAGAATATTTTGTGAGTAACATTTTCTTAGAAATACTAAAATAGGAAACAATATGGAAGTCTCCAGCTAGCCCAACATAAGAACAGAAAGAGAAATGCTGCAGGCAGTGGTGTAAAGTACTTAAGTAAAAATACTTTAATGTACAAATTAAGTAGTTTTTTGGGATATCTGTACTTTACTTTACTATTTATATTTTTGACAACTTTTACTTTTACTTCACTACATTCCTAAAGAAAATAATATACTTTTTACTCCATACATTTTCCCTGACACCCAAAAGTATTCGTTACATTTTGAATGCTTAGCAGGACAGAAAATTGTTAAATTCACACACTTATCAAGAGAACATCCCTACTGCCACTGATCTGGCGGACTCACTAAACACAAACGCTTTGTTTGTAAATGATGTCTGAGTGTTGGAGTGTGCCCTCGGCTATCCGTAAATTTAAAAAAACAAGAAAATTGTACCGTCGGGTTTCCTTAATATTACCCATTTTTAAATATTCGTACTTTTACTTTTGATACTTAAGTATATTTTAGCAATTTTATTTACTTTTGATACATAAGTATATTTAAAACCAAATACTTTTTGACTTTTACTCAAGTAGCATTTTACTGGGCGACTTTCACTTTTACTTGAGTCAATTTCTATTAAGGTATCTTTACTTTTACTCAAGTATGACAATTGGGTACCTTTTCCACCACTGGCTGCGGGTACCTACACTACATGACCAAAAGTATATGGACACCTGCTCGTTGAACATCTCATTCCAAAATCATGGGCATTAATATGGAGTTGGGCCCCCTTTGCTGCTATAACAGCCTCCACTCTTCTGGGAAGGCTTTCCACTAGATGTTGGAACATTGCTGCAGGGACTTGCTTCCATTCAGCCACAAGACCATTAGTGAGGTCGGGCACTGATGTTGGGCGATTAGGCCTGGCTTCCAGTCGGCGTTCCAATTCATCCCAAAGGTGTTCGATGGGGTTGAGGTCAGGGCTCTGCGCAGGCCAATCAAGTTCTTCCACACGGATCTCAACAAACCATTTCTATATGGACCTCACTTTGTGCACAGGGGCATTGTCATGCTGAAACAGGAAAGGGCCTTCCCCAAACTGTTGCCACAAAGTTAGAGGCACAGAATCGTCTAGAATGTCATTGTATGCTGTAGCATTAAGATTTCCCTTCACTGGAACTAAGGGGCCTGGCCCGAACCATGAAAAAAAGCCCCAGACCATTATTCCTCCTCCACCAAACTTTACAGTTGGCACTAGCATTCTCCTGTCATCCGCCAAACCCAGATTACTCCGTCGGACTGCCAGTTGGTGAAGCTTGATTAATTACTCCAGAGAACGCATGTCCACTGCTGAAGAGTCCAATGGCGGCGAGCTTTACACCACTCGAGCCGACTCTTGGCATTAAGCATGGTGATCTTAGGCTTGTGTGCGGCTGCTTGGCCATGGAAACCCATTTCATGAAGCTCCCGAACAAACAGTTCTTGTGCTGACGTTGCTTCCAGAGGCAGTTTGGAACTTGATAGTGAGTGATGCAACCGAGGACAGACGATTTTTACACACTACACGCTTCAGGACTCTGCGATCCTGTTCTGTGAGCTTGTGTGGCCTACCACTTTGCGGCTGAGCAGTTGTTGCTCCTAGATGTTTCCACTTCACAATAACAGCACTTACAGTTGACCATAGCAGCAATAGCAGGGCAGCAATTTTACGAACTGACTTGTTGGAAAGGTGGCATCCTACGACGGTGCCACGTTGAAAGTCACTGAGCTCTTTAGTAAGGCCATTCTACTGTCAATGTTTGTCTATGGAGATTGCATGGCTGTGTGCTCGAATATATACACCGGTCAGCAACGGGTGTGGCTGAAATAGCCGAATCCACTTGAAGGGGTATCCACATACTTTTGTATATATAGTGTATCTGTGTGCTATCTGTGCTCTGACCTTGGGAGGCAATAATTGTGCGGAAAGGGGATGTTAAACATCCGTTAGTTGGACTTAGACACACACACACACACATGCATGCACACACACACCCACACACTCACACCCACACACACACACTCACACCCACACACACACAGAGCGGCAGCAGGCAGCCGTAAAAGCCCTGGCCCCTCTCTGTGGCATTATCTCATGCTCAGAGCACTCCCGCTCCATCCTCCGCTGGCTTGGCTCTGCGCACAGAAGCATTACGCGCATCTGCCACACATTAATCGGCAAATTATGGAAAAATTGCGCGTCAAAAGCCATTACCAGGGCCTGGGTCCCCAGGGGCCTTCTCTGGTCTCACACTTTCTTCTCTTCTCTCTCTCTCTCTCTCTCCCTGCTAGAAAGGGAAACACTTTCTTAACTTTTTGCACATCTCATCATTCTCTCCCAACTCTTTCCAGAAAGACCTTCTTTTTTCTTGCTGAATCATCCTCCACCATCATCCACCCCTCCACTGACCACTACCGCCCCACTCAATCGCTCCCTCTGCTCCTGACAGGTAGTGACTGTCTCCCTCCAGACCACAGAATGGCCCAGATATTCCTGTCATGAATAAATCAGTGTTTTCTCGCCTCTGGTTTTGGTGTTAAGAGTTTGTTTTTGTCAGCACCTCAGGTCCCTCTTCCTGACTCACTGGTATACTCGTGTCACACCATCCGTGGCCCCCGGGGGCCATACATTTAGACATTGGCCCGGCTCTGAGACTCCGGCCTTGGGTCCCTCCCCCCAACTGTGATGAGTGTGATAGAAGGAGTCAGGCGCAGGAGGGTAATCACCGAATGCAGAGTTTATTCCGTCGTACACAAATAGCGCTGGATAGTGACAAACAAAACAGGCACAGCGAAAAATCTACCCTGGCAATACAAGGCAACGGTAGCTTCAACAATAACAGGTACAGGGGAATAATCTACCCCGGCAATAACAAGGTACGAGTAGCTCCACCGAGCAACACTCAACTCACGTTAAACAATCACCCACAAGGACAAGGGGGCAGAGGGAACACTTATACACAGACTAATGAGGGGATAAGAACCAGGTGTGTGTGATTGACAAGACAAGACAAATGGAATGATGAATAATGGAGCAGCTAGTCTACATGATGAGATTATTATGGATAAGAATAATTGTATTTGTCAAACGGCAGTCAAGCATCACTCATCATGTCACCAGAATAAGACCCTCGATATATATTGGAAAGGAGCATCAAGATCACCCTTCACTTTCACCACCCTGTGAAGTTCATCATAACTTATTTGATCTGTAGCCTAATAAACTGCATGGTTTCCTGAGTCGTAGTGGGAGGACTACACACCATGTCATCGCATGACTCCAAGTTTACTTAGATATTATGGTTGTTATATCAATATTTGCGCATAAAGGAGTTTCCACCGCCATTTCTCGCAATTAATTTTACAGACACAAAAAGATCCCACCATGTCGAACGAACAAATGATCTGTTGGCATTTATACCATTTTACCGAAACGTCCTGTTTCCATCACAGCTGTCGTGCTTTTTTTTCATAAGGTATGACTTTACTCACATACAAACTGTGGATGGAAACATGGTTATTGTAAAGAATGTGATATTACTTCCTCTATAATGCCTGTCCCAACCTCCTTTCAATCTAAATATTAAAGTATTTTTTATCATCTGTCCCGATGCTGCCCTGCTGCAGTCTCAGTTTCACGCCAGCAGAGAGACATTCATTACTCTCCGGTAAGGTGAGCACGTTTCAATCCACCCACTCACTCCAGATGTATTACTTTAATTAAATGAAAGATATACATTGATATCTGGTTACACGGCATCACTGCCCCATCCTCCATTCTCCACCCACCCCAAAAACTCTCACTCATGGCAAAATAATTTGGATGTGAAATTTGGTTCCCACCCAAAACCACTCAGGCCCTTGGACATGCAACAGGAATCGTTTAGGGGTGTGAAAGACGAGATCAGAGGTTTAGCCAGGGGCGAAGGAGATTACACACTAGCAAAATAATTAATCACGTCCTAAAATGCAAGCAGGCAGGCACACACACACACACAGTGTGTAAATGAAAGATCTGTGCAGATTACAGCCTTCAACCACATGCCTGCTTTGTGTGCTAATTTGATCAAGCCAGTAATCAATAACTCCTAGAGGAATATCAACAGTGAACAAACGTCTAAGTACACACAGACCCATACCAGCAAAAATGTAATGTACCCGAATGTGTTGAGTTTTTATTTGTGCTTTGACTGCTTTATTGCCTTGCGAGAGCAGGTACTTTGCCCCTGAATTCTCTCAAGTGGCATTCTGACGGTAAAAACAACCCTGAGGATCAAATGCCGAAGGAACTCAGGGATCCGATGTCAGGCTCACCCTGGCGGAGATTGTAAGAGAGATTTGTGGGGGCAGAGAGAGTGGTGGTGAGACAAAGGGTCTGGATTCAGGTAGCTATAGGGCTAAGGGGTGACCTCACGTCATAGTACTGTGTCATGTGTTCCTGAGAGGCAGGGGGAGGCAGAGAGGGGGGAGGTGAGCAGAGGGGCCTAAAGCCTGGCCTTTCACGGCTCTCAGGGAACAAAGGACCACTTATACTACCAGCAGTGACAGCTGAAAACATCTTTAAGCTGAGACTAAATGTGTGTGAGTGTGTGGTGTGCGTGTGTGAGAGAGTGGGGAAGCGAGAGGAGAAGAAAATCAGAGAGCGAGACATAGAAGAATGTATAATTATATGGATGTTTTGTAACCAGTTTCTAGCTTGCCTTCAAAATGCCCAGGAAAACAAATATTGTCCAATATTTTAGAGCTGAATATGTATTCCAAAGGAAAATCCCACTACAGACCAATGTCTTCACTGTTTACAAAGGGTCATTTTCTGGTCGCATAGTTGCATAACAATCAGAACTGACTAATAATTACCATGCTCTCCATATTAATGTACCCTTGAAAAGGTTCCATTGAAAAGGACACCAAGGGTTCTCTCCTCTGACTGACTGGCACAGTATGTCTGACCCACCCAATGTCCTGCTTCCAATCACACTGGGCCTACATGTAACCCCGTTTCTGAATAAAAGCCCTGACACAACTGAGGAACAGCAGGTCTCCCCCTGACCATGGCCACAGGGGAGCCTGGGCACTCCCACCCCTCTCTCCTACCCCTCTCATGAACCCCTCTCCCACCCTTCCTCCACACCAGCTGTTGTTTTGAAGGCTGGGATAAAGGCCTGCAGGTCAAGACCCAATCAGGACCCATACAATACCCATACATACAGGAACCATACAAGACCCATACATACAGGACCCAGACACTGAGTGTACAAAACATTAGGAACACCTTCTCTTTCCATGACATAGATTGACCAGGTGAATCCAAGTGAAAGCTATGATCCCTTATTGATGTCACCTGTTAAATCTACTTCAATCAGTGTAGATGAAGGGGAGGAGACAGGTTAACAAAGGATTTTTAAGCCTTGAGACAATTGAGACATGGATTATGTATGTGCCATTCATAGGGTGAATGGGTAAGGCAAAATATTTAAGTGCCTTTGAACGGGGTATGGTAGTAGGTGCCAGGCGCACTGGTTTGAGTGTGTCAAGAACTGCAACGCTGCTGTGTTTTTCATGCTAACAGTTTATGAAGAATGGTCCCCAACCCAAAGGACATCCAGCCAACTTGACACAACTGCGGGAAGCATTGGAGTCAACATGGGCCAGCATCCCTGTGGAATGCTTTCGACACCTTGTAGAGTCCATCCCCCGACGAATTGAGGCTGTTCTGAGGGCAAAAGGGGGTGCAACTCAATATTAAGAAGGTGTTCCTAATGTTTTGTACACTCAGTATACAAGACCCATACATACAGGATCCATACAAGACCCATACATACAGGACCCATACAAGACCCATACAGTACATACAAGATCCATACAAGACCCATAAGTACAGGATCCATTTGACGACCCATACGTACAGGGTCCATACAAGACCCATACATACAGGACACATACAAGACCGATGCATACAGAACTCATAAGCCTGAATCACACTATATGGCCAAACTAAGCTGCGCTGGCCTTACGCATTCACCATAGTTGCTAGATCTGCACTAGAACGGACAATGTAAAACGAAAATATCAGAGCCAGCACAGTATGGTTCGGGTCAGCCCTATAATGTGAATAAGGAAAGGACCATATAAGACCATGAAGGACCCATATTGGAACATACAGGACCATAGAACTGGGCAATAAGGACAAAAACCCATATCTCAATAAATTGCCTGAATTGATACGATAATGATAATTAGAATGATACGTTAACATTAATTTGCACCACAGTTTTTTTTAATTATCCTTTAAACTACTAGTACTAGTTTGATTGTTGTAGCCATCAATTGTCCCAGTAACAATCACCCATATTAGCAAGCATATTTCATTTCAAACTTCACATTTCTCTAGTATAGGCTAGAACGATATCAGCAAAATGCCTGCGATAAGTGGTCGGTACGGTCGGTGTCGATCATTTTCGGTTTATCATCCCAGCTCTACAGGACCAGCACAACCTGAATGTGGGCTTTGTCCACCATCGCAGGGACGGGCGGTAAGGTGTGTCTGTGTCTGGCAAGTGTTGACCCATCACCACCCATGACCCTTGAACCCCAACAGCCACAAAGGCTGCTTGTCCCTAGAAGCCATTTCAAAGGCCATGTCAGTGGAACTGGAGAATCTTGACCTCACTTTACCTTTGTGATGGTAGGAAATTGTTGAGTAGGAGTTGGCTTATTCTCTATAATGCACAGGATATGCAAATGTTTTTGCATTCAAGAACATCATAATATATATGCCATTTAGCAGATGCTTTTATCCAAAGCGACTTACAGTCATTCGTGCATTTTACATACAGGTGGTCCCAGGAATCGAACCCACTATCCTGGAGTTGCAAACACCATGCTTTACCAATTGAGCTAGAGAGGACCATATTATTAGTGTAAAGTAACTTGTGAATTAGCTTCGCTTCATAAAAAAGGTCAGGCAAATGGTGAACTTCCTATGTGGCCCAGTCAGACCATATGGGCTAATGGGAGGCTTGCAGTGATATGCCCGCACATTGTGAGTGGGGGGTAGTGGTGAGCAGGAAGTATCCAACTGACTCATCAGATGAGCCCACCAGGAGCCCTCACAATGGAGCAGGCAGGGGACAGAGGCTCCCTGAGGGAACTGGTGCATATGATGAGGTCACCTCCCTGCTAACACAGCATCTCACATTCAACACTGACCACGTTTACATGCACACCAATATTCCGTTATTATTCGGGATACTCAGTCTCCCGAGTGGTGCAGTGGTCTAAGGCACTGCATCGCAGTGCTAGCTGTGCCACTAGAGATCCTGGTTTGAATCCAGGCTCTGTCGTAGCTGGCCGCGAACGGGAGACCCATGGGGCGGCGCACAATTGGCCCAGGGTAGGGGAGGGAATGGCCGGCAGGGATGTAGCTCAATTGGTAGAGCATGGCGTTTGCAACGCCAGGGTTGTGGGTTCGATTCCCACGGGGGGCCAGTATGAAAAAATAATAATGTATGCACTCACTAACTGTAAGTTGCTCTGGATAAGAGTGTCTGCTAAATGACTAAAAATGTAAGTTTTCTTTTTTTTAGTTGATGCATTTAACATGATATCCCAATAACCTGAAAAAGCACACCCGGTTATGAGAAACCCTGATAAGATGACTGGGATATGCTAATCTAGACGGGATACTGTGGCATGTAAATTCTTAAATCCCGTTAAAAGTTTTTTTTTGCGGTCTGCACAGGCTCAGTTTCGCATATCATGGGTGTTGTGTGATGATGTTTTCATCTGATTGTCAAAGATATCACGTCAAAAAGTATGCTACCTGTGCAGTTCGGTCCACCATAATAATTCCATAATAATTAAGCCTACTATAATTAATTTACTATAATTTAAATTAAGTTTCTGCTTATAATTTCAGACATTTGGTAGACCATATTATAATTTCCTACATTTGTTTGTCAACTATAGTTTGATACATGCGGCTTCTCTTCTGTCATAACTTGTTGCCCCAGAAGACTAAATAAAGTAGTGCTCACCAGAATAATGTTTTACATCGATAGAAGGAATGCATTAGTAATCTAGTTAACACAGGTAAAGTTGTCTGTTTCGTTTAGGAACCGGGGAGAAAACGCAATAACTCCAAAACAGTGGAAAGATTGGTCCTGTGCAAAATGTCCAAATGTCATCCGTTTGACCGGTTTTTAGGAAATGAAAAGCTGAGAAAATTACGAAATATGTTTCTGATAAGACTTCAGTTCATCTTGGGTGCATATTTTATGTGGTTGAAATACTGTCTACTTGCATAACAGTGTCAAAGAGAACACATTACACGCACATTCACATTTTCTCAAGAGATGCTGAAAGAAAGAAATCATATTTCTCCACTCCTGTTCCCAAGACAAAATGAACATTTGTTGTATAATTTCACTGCAAGAAATGCATAATTCTGCAGGAGTTCATATTTTATTACGCTACATGTGAGAGTTTATAGGCCTACAGTCAGTGTCCATATTTCAGTTACTATTCCATTTAACCCATATGAACTTAAATGAGGAATATTCTGTTTATTCATGGTAACAGGGATATTCATGAGTGGGATATCAAAGGTGCATGTAAACAGCTTATCCCGAAAAGACCTTAACCGGGATATGAGCTACTATCTGGAATACTGTGAGCATGTAAACATGGTCATTGACTGACTGGGAAAAGGCTGATGACAAAAGACTGACCGACAATGACACCATGTATACATCAATATTTTAAAAGTAAAACATTTGCCATGCTCACATTGTGTTTTAATTTGTTCAAAGTCCACATATCATAATTACTACAGAAGTAAACTTATTGTCAAACTGTAAACTTATTTGTGTCTAAGGCCTACTACAAACTGACCTTCTTCCATAGAGCTGGTGAATTCTATGGTCATATGGGAATAAATAATGATGTACTATGGTCAAGACAAGGCCAGGTTAGAAAAATGTAAGAATACATTTAGGACAGAAATAAAATAGGCCTAAAACGCTCTGTGGAAAAACAAGCACGATATCCAGATATGATAAATGTGTTAATTCAATCTGGCTCCAGTCTGTAATAATGTAATCTATCCGTTATTGCGAAATCTGCACGAGGGTGAATTACAAACCAAGTATGTACTTGGAGTATATACTTGGACCATAGTTCAAATCTGTTTCCTCTCAACTCTTGGCATCTGTAGCATCTAAACAGAGGACCTTGATACTGCCTTGGTTCCAGACACCCTCCTGGAGGGGTGTTAAGGGGCACGTTCCAGATATACAAATGTTGCGCAGGCTTGCACAGAATATCAGATCTTTACATTGCCTGGAGAGGTGTTTAACGTGATGTGGTTCACATCAATATGATGTAATTATCTTGAAAGGATCTTGGTCTTGTACACAGACCAACAGCACAGAATGTGTGTATCTGGAACACACCCAAGACGCCCCGTAGAATTCTCCTCAGAAGGCATTTAGCTGCAGACACTTCAGCAGTGTGTTAAACGGTTCAGTGGATACACCTGTTCTGTTCGCCTGGCTGTGCCTCTGATAGCGCTGGTTCACTCTCAGAACAGATCAAGCCTGTAATTTACTCATTCTTTCTCTCTCCCCCCTTTTGCTTTGTTTCAGGGTTGTGGGAGGTACAGATTATGCAGAAACTCACTTCCTGAGGAAATGTCTCGGATGCTTTCCTGCAAAGACTGTTATGCTAATCTGGTCTTGTTAAACGCTGCAGAATGTCTGCGGTGGACTGGGGAAATGCACCATGAAACTCAATATGTCCAGGCAGGAAGAAGAGGGATACAGTAGAGGAAGCAAACATGGCATGTTTTTTATCCCCCCCACCACCACCCCGCACATTCTAGCCCGCACTGACCCAGCTGAGGGGGGCAACATCTTGTTTTCAGAGGGGGTTTCGTCTCTGCCCAATTTTACAGCTGGATGGAGAACATCAATGGGGCCAGTGAGGCTGGGGCCAGACAATAGACAGGGAGCCAAACCGGCACGCCAACCCAGGATTTCCTGGCTTACGGCACAAAAAAAAGTTTGACCCCGCCGCACAATAAAGAATGAAACTCTTGTATTTTCAGAAATCGAGGTTGTGTAATCTATGAAGGGCCCAGATCACAATTCAGAAATCCATTGCAAGGCAACGACGGACGTTAGTGATGATGTAGTATTGATGTGTGTGTTGGTGGAAATGGATGACCTATCAGGTGTATTCATAAGCTGCGTTGGCGAGTTACTGGAACTGTCTGCTGCAGCAGCACTGCAACCAAACACAACAGGACTTAAAAAAGCAAATAGAGACGTGGGGGTGGGCACTTCAAACGCGACCGCCTCGAGATCAAACACAGCCTAACGGCAACCCTGGAAAAGCCTGTCCACAGAGCTCTTTTCATCGGTTCTTAACTTGCATGGAAGCTGTCAGGACCAGTTAATGCGTTGATGCTGACTTCCAGCCAGTCTGCCATCCCAACCGTCCCCCGTCCCTTTCCCTCCTAGAACTTTCTGAAGTCTGGGGTTTTTGGGGGGCTTTTTTCCAGGAGTGTCTGCTGCCAGGCGTTCCCCCAGATTAACCTCCAGTTTCAAAGACACCCCCAGCTGTACCCCTTTGTGTGGTGGGATACCCTTGTATTCATGTGTGGACTCATTCATCCAGTCAGTCACTGTGCTGTGCTCTGCTCCATCCGCTGGCCAAAGCCTCCTTTAACAGACCCATTGGTGCCCCCTTATGCTGCAGACCCCATGGGAGGATCACGGGCCATTTGGAAGATGCTGAGAATCCTAAAAAACATAATGAGACTTCTTTATTTAAACCATCAAAAGCTTGAAAGCAAGATGCCGGAGCCAAGTTGCAGACGACACCTGGTAGATGGTGGTAGAGCATTTATTTTAACTTTGAATCTGCACTCCTTGCCAATAATCAGTGTGTTGTGTTTTTTCACTCTACTTTTTGCAGAGCTGCGGTTAAATGTCATTTTCAGTCGTTTGAGTTTGAGTTCAAAACACTTGACTACTGTCACTAGACTACAGGAATTCTAGAAGGTCACTTTTCACTCTCACCCCTTTATCTGATGTTTGACTTTCTACCGCAATCCCTCTGAAAGATCCTGTGATGCTCCTGAATAACGGTCGATTGGGGATGCCCTCATCCTTCCTGCCCATCCGTTCCTCCACCCATTCATCTCCTGCTTCCTTTTTTCTCCCCCTTCCAGGTGGACATAAGCCTCTTATGGGGCAGCCTTGCCGGGGTTGTGGGGCTGGGGACGGAGGGTGGCTGTTTTTGTGCTCCGGCCCAGCCTATGGGTGGCTGAGCAGACTGCGGGGAGGGCCAGGAGGGGCCATCAGGCTGTGTGGCCGGCCTCCACTCCTTCAGAGAGGGCCAACAGTGCTGCCTTTGTGCGGCAGAAACAGGAGAAGTCACTGATTACAAGCAGCAAAGGGGAAAATATCCCTTCCTTCTTAAACCCCTACGATGGCAGCTAAGAAGCCTAACATGGTCTATTATTCCACCTTATTTAAAACACAAAAGCTTCTTCTTGAGCTCAACATGATGGTGAAAGGTGGGTGGTAGGGCTTAACTAATGTGTAGTAGTGAGTTCATTGCATTCTAGAACATATTAAAGATTATTATCGGGATGTGCCAGCATTAATCCAAAGGAGTTTCTGTATGGCATGAACTTCACTTTCAAGTACTGCTGTGAACCACAACACGTAGGATACCTAAAGCAGTGCAAGGCAGAAATCCTTCACTGGCTCTCAGAGAAACCTGTTGTTCCATATAGAGGAAGAAGCCCCTCATACCCAGGCAGGGATAAAGGGACTATCCAATAGATTGGACGTCCGCTGACCGGCCTGCTCCAGTTCAGGGTATAAGGCAGTGATCCGTGCCTCCTAAACGCCCTTGGAACTGCCAAACAGAGGTGTTGGATTCGGAAAGCGGCTCATCTCACTGCTGCTGTGTACAAGCCTCTCTCTACTAAGCCCGACCAACAGGCTCTGAAAGAAGTCATTGTGTTGGGCCTGAGCCCCACTCTTTTCTCTCCTCTCCTCATGGCCACGCTGGTTACATTAGCTCCCGTTTAGCCCTCCGTGGCTGCCTGCGATCTGCTTCGCATTCAGCCGATCAAAGCCAAAGGCCCTGTAATGCAATAATGTGTGTCCACAGGGGGAATGGTGCTCTGGGAAAGTGCAATGGGTTAGAATATCAATGAGATGTGCCTGTGACCGTAACCACTCACCTGTTGTCTGGTCAGGTTCTGGTCAGGGTCCTGGTCTCAGGGAAGCACTCTCAGGTTCCCTGGACATGTAAAACACTCACAGTTAAACGACGACGGCCATCTGGCAGCAGGGCCATGCAGGTTTTAGGTGGAAACCTTTAGGTTTGGGGAAAGCCTTTTTTAAATCACATGCTGTGTTTTAAGGTCTTGATTGTGTTTAAGTTTACCCTGATTGGATTGTTTTATTAAATTGTATACCACCTCCCCTCTCGTTGCAGAGACCTCTTGCAATGTAGTCTACATATTCCTGCCAGAATTAGGTGAGTTACAATGTAAAGCCCTTTAAGCACTTGCAAAAGTGCCACATGAATCAAATTAATTATACGTTTCCACTTTGTAACCATTCTAAGCCATTTCATCCTCAGAGAATAGACCTCCTATTCTAACTCGACACCCTCGACAATCTGTCCGAATGGCAGGGAGGAAACAGAAAGCGGAAGCATTTGGATGAGCCAGCTTTCTCTCTCCAGTCTTAAGCCAGATAGTGTGGTGATACCATGCCTATCATGTGACAGGGGTTCCTAACAGGTGGCTGTCTGAGCTGCCTGTTCACAGGTTGTACCACTTATTCCCAGCCTGCCTGAGGTAGATTAAGTGTGTCCATCTGTCAGAAGAATTAGGGGTAATCCTCAGGAATTTTCAGATTGTGGAGGGATGGCAAGAGGAGGTGAAGAGGGGAGGGAAGAGAAGGGAGGAGCGGGAAGGGGGGTTGCCAGAGGGGTGGGGGAGCTGGAGAGGAACTTTCACTGGGGTGTGTAACCCGAGCACCCCAGCCACCTGCACTGGTCTGAGAGCCCAGGAAATTGAGTCCATGGGTCCATTATCTCAGCAGCACTCTGCGCTAGGCTATCGCTAATCCTCACTGGAGGAGAGTCACATGCAGACTATGTGCAGCTAGCCCCCATTATGCAACGAGTGCCAAGAGAAAGTTTGACAGGGATTAGTGTGAAATCAAATGGAGCGTCTAATCACAAGGGACTAGCTTAACCCTCTGCTCACTTGTTCACCATTGGATCAATCAACCCTTTGGCTTATAACACAACAGTGGGCCTAACTAGCCTCACAGCACACTACAAGTTCGACCAAACACTCTGGGGCTAAAACTCTTCCAAACATAGAACATACATGTGTACATGGGAAATATTTACAACAGAAAATACATGTAATCCTAATTTCACACAGTCAACCTGCACACAGATCCCACAATACTAACAAAGGAGGCAGGTGTTGGGCCTGGCAGGCTAACCTGTAACTTCCCTAGCTGAGTGACTGACTGACTGACTGACAGACTGGGCATGAGATAGGAGATAGGGGTGGTAGAGGAACGAGCTGATGACAAATCGTCCTGCCCTCCCTCTGTGAACCCTCTGATTGGCTGAAAGTTCAGAGGGTCGGGAATAAGGGAATGTGCCAAGCAGCAATGGAATGCCAAGCCATGCAGGTGTTAACATTAGTCTCAGTTAGAGTGGATGGGATCGGGTTTCCATCCTATTGCTCCACAACAGCCCCCACACTCCCACGCCACCACCCCTACAGCCGCCCGCCCGCGCTACCTTGTCGAAACAACAACGGTGTTGAAAATCATTCACAAGTGTGTTGTTATTTCCTCCTCCCTCCTCATCAGTCATTCAGCATTCCCAGGCCACATACATTCCCATCTAGCATTGCCAGTCCCATTCCCACAGTGTTCATTCACAGGAAAGAGACAGAAAGTTAAACAGTCATTCAACTGATAGGGCTACATTGAGCAGAGGTTAATAAATAAAGTTGTACTAAATTGAAGTTGAATTTGATTAACCATAGCCCAAAGGACACAATACCTTCAGCTTCTAGGGGAAAATCTAGTGTTCTTAGCAGTGCACCCAAAGGAATATTCCGCTAGATTGCATATAGAGTACAACAGTATGAGTCATAATACCCATAAAACCTAGTGGGCAAACAAGGAAATAGTTCCAATCGTTTTTCCACCATTCATTTTTCCCATAGGGGATTTTAGAAACATTTAAAATAAGCGCTGTGTTTCGTGTAGGCTTACCACGGCGTGATGTTTTGAGAACTGTGTAAATCTTTCTAGGACAAGGTGACTTTATCAATATATTGCCTGTATTTACCCCCCAAAAATGAAACGCTAATTAGCTGCTAGTGTGGCTATCATAAATAACTACAAATACCATGATGATCTGAACAAGACTGTCGAAGCAAAGGTACGAAACTCTGGATTAACTATCTAATGTAGCTAAATTTAGTAATTAATAAATTGGCAATATTTCTTTAAATTGACAATTCTGTGAACTGTCTTGTGCAAGTTTTAAATTGACACAATACCTGTTAGCAAAGGTGTCAGCTAGAGATGACGTGCAGGAGCTTGCAGGGATTTGTAGTCTTGCATGATGTCTACTTTAATGCTAATTAGCATTTTCGAATCTGAGAGTAAATAGAGCCGAATATATTGATAAAAGTCACCTTGTTCGAGAGAGATTTACATGGTTATCAAAACTTCAGACCAGGGTAAGCCTACACAAAACACAGCCCTTATTTTAAGTGTTTCTAAAATTCCCTATGGGAAAATTGAATGGTTGAAAAACGATTGGAACCATTTCACTGTTTGACCGCTAAGTTTTATGGTATTATGACATCTCCATTGTGGAGCTCTATTAGTGACACACACCAAAGCCATGGTAATAGTGCAATAGTAACCCCAGGGCTTGGAGTGGTTGAGGTTGAGTTTTTTTTAGGCAAAAGCATTGAAAGAAAAACAACCAAGAGTGTTTTCAAAGAATATGCTGATGAGGAAATCCAACATGTTGCTTATATTTTGTTTTCTTTGGAAGACAAGACATAGAACAGGCAAAATCCCCTAAGCTCTGGTTGCAAAACGCAAACCCAAATCACGTGGGGGTGAAAACCATGTGGGCAACAAAACAGCTCTCTTTTCCTTATACTCCTAACCATGGTTTAATTACCTAGTCTAAACTCTCCCTCAGTCATTCTCTGTCATGTCCTTCTGTGAGCTCCATGTTCAGCCCTAAATGCCAAACAAGGGGAGGTCATCCGTGAAATACAACCAAATTGCGTTGCACCCCCAAGCCCAGAACAAATTTCCATAGGGATCTGCCTCCCTGCTATCTGTGTCTCCCACTCCAACCCCCAACGGGTGGGAGGAGGAAGGTTCTTGGTTTTGTTCCTTGCTCAAACATTGAAATGCACAGGGCCTCCGGATGTCTCCATTTCCAGTCAATGACCACCCAAAACTGTCACAGACAAACAGTGTGAATGAGGCCCTCATCAACCCCATCCCTCAGCCAGCCTCAACAAACACACACACACACACACACATGCATGAGAGCACACACACACATGCATGAGAGCACACACACAGACACAAACTCACTCTTTCTCAGGTCGTGTGCATGCAAGGGAGATGTAAGATTTGACAGCTCCCCAACCCACATCCTGGACACACACACACACCAATTCTGACAGCAGTACTGGAGTGGTTGTGAGTGATTTGACCTCCTCTTTTTTTTCCCTGTCCTGTACTGTATGCTGTACTGTTCAGCGTAATTCTAATAGACCAGGGGAGTGCCAGTTTTTCCTGGAAATGTATCCAGTTCATTTTGAGTCCCTAAGTACAACCTAACTGAAAATATTGACTCATTATTGGTGAGTGAGTGTGTCATTTATACCACAGTTGGCAGTCTATTAATGCATAATAGGATTGAATGTTATAATAGTTGTGCAGCATGTGGTATAGTTCTATAATTAAATGACAAGAGCGTTCTTGATAGTATTAATGTGAAAATAGTAAATGGAGCAAATTGAAATTAAATCTGCCACACCCTTAACACGCAATTACCTTCAATGTACTATATGGGTATCAAATACACAGACATTCACAAACTAACTATTGTTTAAGTAGGCCAAGGCATTTAGGCAGGAAATCATGGATCATTAAATGTAAAGGTAAACATGCAATGGAAAATGTGATGAACCAAATAGACCTACTACATATTCCTACAATAGTACCATTTATTGCAAAAAACTGCTCTGTCTGCACTAATGATCTTCCAGACTATCAGATGTTCTGGAAAATATGAAAGTGTGCAAGTCTTGTACAGGGACTTAAAAACAACAACATATTCCCAATTTCAATGTTCCACTTTGCTAGTACCTGCATGTTCAGGCTTTATTAATAGCGATGAGATGAATGTTGGACTCCGTCTCTGTACAGTCACATGCTCAAGACGAACTGAGGGTAGGTAGCCCACTCTAACAACTAGTATCATTGGCATTTTGCAGATAGGCGTAGACAATGAACAGACCTGTCATCAAAAGGCATGGCCATTGTGAATGAGTGGAGTCAAAGGTTAATGAGAGAAAAGGCTACTTACTGGTGGTTGTGTTTAGGGTAGTAACTACCTATTCTGTAACCAGCCACACCCCACCACCATCAGCCCCAGGCCCTGACATCCCAGACCGCCTGGCTCCCAGCCCACAGTCCCAGAGACCCAGACCAGGTAGTAGCCTTGTTTCACAGGGTCAGTTTGTCAGGCAGGTTTTGGTAGCCTAATTGCACAATTGCTTGGGAGCTTTTGCATATCTGATCTGTAATTATATGGTCTCCACACAATAAGGGTAATCCCAGAGATACTGTATATAATGACGAGATATACATTTACATTTTAGTCATTTAGCAGACGCTCTTATCCAGAGCGACTTACAGTTAATGAGTGCATACATTTTCATACTGGCCCCCCGTGGGAAACGAACCCACAACCCTGGCGTTGCAAGCGCCATGCTCTACCAACTGAGACAAGATGGTCTTGTCTCCACTCTAACAATGGGAGTCGTTGTCCCAAAGGTGGGAAGGTAGGCGGTCTGCGGTTCTGCTTATCGTGGACAGATTTTAACGGGAGTGAACCCTCTCGTGTTGCCTCTTCCTCTCTGTAAATACAGGAGAGGCTGAGAGTATGAAGGCTTATGCTTCCTCTCCCTCCCCACACCCGACCCACCAGCAGGTGGACTGCTCCTTACTCATTAAACCTGGATATATTGGCTTATTCTTTTTAATTTACAAACGTTATTTCAAGAATCATATTAGGGAGCTGAACATTTTAAAGATCTCAAGTTGCTTCCATTGGCATTTCAAGGTTCAAGTAAAGCAGAAACTGTCCCAATGGCCGAATATGGTGCAACGGTCTAGATTTCAAATCAGAATCCGAATCCCCTTTCCTGCACAACACAAGCTGGAGATCAGACTCTAATGTTCTCTCTTGGATTATTTAAATGTGATAAAACAAATATTAACTCCACTGTTGCTGTAAAATATTTAAAGGACTTAACACATTGCACCTAATGTCTGGTGCTGTTGCATCTCAGGAATATCAGGGCCCGTATTCATAAAGCATATCAGAGTAGGAGTTCTGATCTAGAATCTGTTTTGCTCATTTTGAATAAGATTCTATAAACAGGGGGGACCTAATCCTAGATCAGCACTCCTACTATGAGATTCTTTATGAATATGGACCCAGAACCATAGAATATACAGTATGTAACACTGAAAAAGACCTTTTGACAACCTCCAAACTTTTCAATTCAGTATCTCCAATGTATATGACAAGGTACTATGGTTTATTTAAGTTATTCAATTCAACTGTATATTTTGGGTTGCTATCATGTTAGTGCTGGCTTCCATCTCTTGTTCCAAAAGAAGAACACCCCATTCATTCTGACCAAGACGAATCCTCCTGTCTGGTTGTGTTATGGCCATTTCCCCTCCTGACAACATCAGCCGGCCTGCACAGTTACACACAATGACAGCACGAGGGTAAACACACTAGGCAGCCTGTTAATGTTTATGGAAAAAGTTAAGGATACAGCATTGCTATCCTATCTTCTGCTCCACAACAGGGGGATGTGAGCTGGCCTACGTGAGTCTGAAGTGATTATAAACCTTGGCACCTCTGACAGAGGCCTAGTAGGGCCAAGCTCTATGAATTGAGGCCCGGGACACCTCCCCATTTCAGTAAATAGAAGTTATCAATGAAAATACTTACCCCCCCCCCTGCACACACACACTTTATGAATGGAACTTGTACCTAAGCCAAATCAAGCTCATTGACCTCTATGGCGCAGGAGCAATGTCATGAATAGACACAGGGAGAAATAAAGTAAAAAGCAGCCTTTGTGTGTCAGCTAATAACTTTCCTCCCGTTTGATCAATGTGTACTTCAATCAAAAAAAGTGGTCCTCTTTAGCTCAATTGGTAGAGCATGGCGCTTGTAACACCAGGGTAGTGGGTTCGATCCCCGGGACCACCCATGCGTAAAAATGTATGCACACATGACTGTAAGTCGCTTTGGATAAAAGCGTCTGCTAAATGGCATATTATTATTATATATTATTATTATTAAAATAAGCTCTACCTACACACACCTCAAAATTCAATCATAAGAAAATAGATCTTCTCAAATTAAATGTGAGCTAAAAACAGAAAAACATCACCCAAATAGACGTGGTTAAATCTTAATTGAGAACCACATGAAACAAACGGATGTGTATAATTATGTGATAACAATACAGAACATGTTGAAAAGCTTAACTGTTCTTGAGAAATAATTTGAGTGTTCACTGGATGTTTGCTTGTCTGTATGATGTACAACCCTGGCGAGAGGCTTCCGAGACAGAGCAAGCCAGTGTCTCTACAGCTCAGGATATAAAGGAGTAAGTGCGCCATACAGTGGCAAGCCCATAAAAACTCACAAATTCAATGTACAGTAATGTGATTGAGGAGCAAACAAATGTGTGAGATGAATACATTGAGTAAATAGAATAATTAAGAATAAAAATACAGGAAATCTGACTTTTGTTCAAATATTTTAACTAGATACACGTTTTCTAGCACTTCTTAAGCCATACATAGTTTATATTGAAAATAAATCTCAATTTACAACACATTAGCTAACACAACAAAAATGAGGTCTGAAATAAAAGGCCATGTTTTTGCTTGTTTTACAATGTATTTAGAAGCCCTCAAATGAATTACATCCAAAATCAATGCAACGTTTCTTCAACCAAAGGCTGGGCCACACATTCAATACTAAAATATCCAACTTGTCATGTCTGATGTAAAAAACTATTCTTAGGACATGACAAAATTGCACATAACCAAAACAACTAGTCACAAATGAAATACTGGGGATGGGCTTTTAACATTAATCAAAATATGTATTAATGCCTTTATAGATCCATATATCACCCTTTCATTTGAAACAGTAAATAATAAAGTAAAAATCTAGAATCCTTTACCATCTGTCAGTAACTAATGCACCGGGACTGCTATGATGCTTCTGCACATTCAATCCCTCACTTATCTGATACAGGCAGTCTATGAACCATGTCCAAGTAGATATTTTGTCTTCTCAATAAATGCAGCAAAAACATAGATAGTATCAGCACTAACTAAACAAAACACAGCCTTTGAAATAGCTTATTTTAGTTTCACCACCACTGATGAAACAACCTCAGATGACCTTTACAATCACAGACAAATTCCATTCAAGTGTCAATCCATCAGACTCACAAAATGTTGACCAACATTCTGACAATCTTTCCTGACCCTACCAGCACAGATGGACAACTATACAATAAAATATTATTGCATGAATTCTACAACTATGACATACCACAGCAGATGTCTAGTAAAGGTATATTTCACATTGTAAGTAAGTTGTTTCATATACTTTTTCCTGTGTGACTAAACAAACACAAATACATTGCTTTTTGAGCCCTGGTACCGACAGCGCATTCCTAATAAAGAGCACAGTTAGAATATGACATTACTTCTCTGCTGCAGCATATTGTTAGCTTGACAGCGCTGTTTGTAAACTGATACAAGCCCATGTACATATAATAAAACGATTATAGGATGTACTCATCATTTGGCAGTCTTTTACTTAAAATATACATAAATCTAGAAGGTTCTCACAGAGGTTGTTGGGTGCAGAAAATTAAATGTATAATATATTTTTTTTTTAAGCTTCAAAGGCTGCATTTACACAGGCAGAAGAATTCTGATATTTTGTCCAATTATTGGCAAAATAGCAATCTGATTGGTCAAAGGACTAATTAGTGGAAAAATATCAGAATTGGGCTTCCTGTATAAAACGCATCCCAAGTCACTCTCCATGTTGCTAACGGCAAACTGAAAGAAATATTACTTTAATAGAATGAGTAAAAGTTATAGAAATAACTTTCTGTACAGGATATGTTGCAGAGTTTTTCCTCTCAAGGAATATGAGCCTAAATGGGGGGGGAAAAAGTGTTTAAAAAACATTTCCCATAGACCCAGAACACTACTGCAAGTCCCTCGCACCAATGACAAGAATATGCAGGGAAATTCTGTCCACAGTCATTTCATTGTACTGTATTATGTCTGGAATTTGAAATATTTATGACATCATTTGGAACTGAACAGAAATTATAGTTAACATGTCCAGGAGTCTCTATTCCTCTCTGGTCTGACCGACTGAAAACACAACCAACAAATACGTGTACTGGGATTTAGACATGGAGTAGACAGAATGATGTAAAGCTGGAGTTGAGATTCATCCATGAGGCAGATACAACAACACCACAGAAAGAAGAAAGAACACCACATATAGGCTGCCCTATGTCCAGGGATCTTTCCTGACATGAACAGGGAAAACTCTGGATCGTAGTTGTAACCTGTATTGTAACAAGGACCTAGAGTTTTTCCTGGTCAGGTGATCCTCCTGGCCCTAACTGAGGGACACCAGTAGCTGGTGAACTGTGGTGGTGGTGGTGGGTTGGTGGGGGGGAGTACTGGGAGTCTCGTCACTCGTAGTCTTGGCTGAAAGCGCCCCAGTCCTCCTGTACTGGTTCGGCTTCAGGCGTATACTGGTACTCAGACTGCTGGTTTTCTGCTGTGTACTTGTTTTCCGATGGGCTGACGAAAGTCGGATTGCTCGATTTCTTCCCTCTGACACTGAAAATATTGAAATTGATTAGAACAAAGCCATTTAACATAGAAACAAATCGGCAGTAACAGGTATTTTCTGCATTTGTTAACTGCTGTTTGGAGTCAAAACAAACTAGCTGGGCAAATGGTGGTGTATACACTGGTGTGTGCATGCAATGGTTGTTGTTTCTACTGGCTCACTGGGGATTGGGGAGCGAGAGAGGGATACATACTGGTTCTTATGTTTGGAGCCGCTGATGTGAGCCTGATACTGTTCCACAGAGTTGAGTTCGATGTTGCATACAGTGCATGGGTAGCCCTTTACTGTGGAAGCTGGAGACACAGGAGGGACTAGTTGGCAAGGACCTCCATTTTACACAACACTTACATGCAATGACCCACAATTGATTTGTCTGTACTGTCTGGCTCCTAATGTATATTATACTCCAGAGACACTTATTTACACTTGATAGAAAAATGGCCACAACCATATGCAAAGTTCTAAACCAAGTGCATTTCCTTCCACAGGTTGGGTGTCCGTGGCTGTCTGGTCTTATGGAACCTAATGTAGCAGGCGTAAAATAAACGGCTGAAACTAGATCCCTTACATACTGGTCTTGATATTTATAAAAAATTAAATAAAAAATTATATATATATATATATATATATATATATATATATATATATATATATATATATATATATATATATATATATATATATATATATATATATATACACACACACACACATACAGTGAGGGAAAAAAGTATTTGATCCCCTGCTGATTTTGTACGTTTGTCCACTGACAAAGAAATGATCAGTCTTTAATTTTAATGGTAGGTTTATTTGAACAGTGAGAGACAGAATAACAACAACAAAAAATCCAGAAAAACGCATGTAAATTTTTTTATAAATTGATTTGCATGTTAATGAGGGAAATAAGTATTTGACCCCCTCTCAATCAGAAAGATTTCTGGCTCCCAGGTGTCTTTTATACAGGTAACGAGCTGAGATTAGGAGCACACTCTTAAAGGGAGTGCTCCTAATCTCAGTTTGTTACCTGTATAAAAAGACACCTGTCCACAGAAGCAATCAATCAATCAGATTCCAAACTCTCCACCATGGCCAAGACCAAAGAGCTCTCCAAGGATGTCAGGGACAAGATTGTAGCCCTACACAAGGCTGGAATGGGCTACAAGACCATCGCCAAGCAGCTTGGTGAGAAGGTGACAACAGTTGGTGCGATTATTCGCAAATGGAAGAAACACAAAAGACCTGTCAATCTCCCTCAGCCTGGGGCTCCATGCAAGATCTCACTTCGTGGAGTTGCAATGATCATGAGAACGGTGAGGAATCAGCCCAGAACTACACGGGAGGATCTTGTCAATGATCTCAAGGCAGCTGGGACCATAGTCACCAAGAAAACAATTGGTAACACACTAGGCCGTGAAGGACTGAAATCCTGCAGCGCCCGCAAGGTCCCCCTGCTCAAGAAAGCACATATACAGGGCCTTCTGAAGTTTGCCAATGAACATCTGAATGATTCAGAGGAGAAATGGGTGAAAGTGTTGTGGTCAGATGAGACCAAAATCGAGCTCTTTGGCATCAACTCAACTCGCCGTGTTTGGAGGAGGAGGAATGCTGCCTATGACCCCAAGAACACCATCCCCACCGTCAAACATGGAGGTGTAAACATTATGCTTTGGGGATGTTTTTCTGCTAAGGGGACAGGACAACTTCACTGCATCAAAAGGGACGATGGACAGGGCCATGTACCGTCAAATCTTGGGTGAGAACCTCCTTCCCTCAGCCAGGGCATTGAAAATGGGTCATGGATGGGTATTCCAGCATGACAATGACTCAAAACACATGGCCAAGGCAACAAAGGAGTGGTTCAAGAAGAAGCACATTAAGGTCCTGGAGTGGCCTAGCCAGTCTCCAGACCTTAATCCCATAGAAAATGTGTGGAGGGAGCTGAAGGTTTGAGTTGCCAAACATCAGCCTCGAAACCTTAATGACTTGGAGAAGATCTGCAAAGAGGAGTGGGACAAAATCCCTCCTGAGATGTGTGCAAACCTGGTGGCCAACTACAAGAAACGTTTGACCTCTGTGATTGCCAACAAGGGTTTTGCCACCAAGTACTAAGTCATGTTTTGCAGAGGGCTCAAATACTTTCCATCATTAAAAATGCAAATCAATGTATAACATTTTTGACGTGTGCTTTTCTGGATTTTGTTGTTGTTATTCTGTCTCTCACTGTTCAAATAAACCTACCATTAAAATTATAAACTGATCATGTCTTTGTCAGTGGGCAAATGTACAAAATCAGCAGGGGATCAAATACTTTTTTCCCTCACTGTATATATAAATTAAAAATTAAACACATCGGGGCAGGTTCTCTTCTGCACTGTTCAACCAATCCAGTAAATGTAGAGGAGTTAAGATGGAGTGTCACCTTAACATATAAAAGTGGAAGTCGAGGCCTAGCTATTAACGCTCGCATTTGATTGGCTGGGAGTAGAAATTACATTTCCCTTCAGGATAGGCATTTCTTAGTTCTTTGTTTTCCCTTCATTTACGTGTGCCTCTTTCCCTACCATGTCGGTAGAGCTGGGCGATATGGACAAAAGTAATATTGTGATAATGTAACTATTGCGCTCGATAACAATAAATACAACGATAAATAAAATGTTTTAATGGACAGTTACTTTGCATTAGCGGCAAGGCGCTAGACAATTTTTTTCCAGTGCCAAGTAAGACTGATGGTAGCTTATGATTAAAAAAAGAAAGCAATTTCGTTGAACATATCCAGGGAATGCATGATTGATATTTTGATGTGGAATCTGTCAAAATAGGATCCTGAATTATCAGATTTCTTTTTGGCTCTTCAGAGAATTTGCTGACATATTTGTAACTATTGGCTAGATTATTCACCACCTGAGGAAGTGGGAACTCAAAACACTTAGCTAACTCTAAATATGATATTGTTGCTATATAGCCATGTAGGCTTATTGATTAATCTATCAGTAAATGTAGGTTAATATCCTACAAAAACTTTCCGGCGCTAGGACTAGGCCTATTCCCTGCAAATGGCGCGCTCTGCTCCGTGAGCGCATCAGAACCATACTACAGCCTACTCCAGTTGTAAAGTGGTGCAATTAACTAAATATTAAGAGGTGAGAAACAAATTATAGTTGCGTTGAAAACTGTCTTATTCCTGCAATTGCATTTTGAGCAACGTCAAATGCTTGTGCTTCTCAATGCATATCTCCCTCCTCCGTGCATACTGTGTGGAGAGAGAGTGGCTTGCTCACACAGCAGCAGACAGCAAAACAGGGACATGCAAATACTTTCATAGCAGGAATCAACATAATGCATAGGCTATTCCTGTTGACCAAATAATGTTTTTATAACAATTTACAGGAATTTGTTGTGTAACATAGACGTACACAAAATGCGTCGGTAAGAGGAAGGCAATGTCAGCAATTTTCGGTTTATCGTCCCAGCTCTACGTGTCGGACAAAGTTTTAGTAGTTTTAGTTGGGTATGCAAAGTTATTTTTATGAATCTTATGCTAGCTAGCTTGTTGAAAGTCAGAACAAGAACTGCAACGCTGCTGGGTTTTTCACGCTCAACAGTTTCCCGTGTGTATAAAGAATGGTCCACCACCCAAAGGACATCCAACCAACTTGACAACTGTTGGAAGCATTGGAGTGAACATGGGCCAGCATCCCTGTGGAACACTTTCGACACCTTGTAGAGTCCATGCCCTGACGAATTGAGGCTGGGGGGGGGGGCGCAACTCAATCCTAGGAAGGTTTTCCTAATGTTTAGTATATAAATATTTCCATCTCGACACCACCCCTTTTTATCGTCTTTCTGAGTAGAACTTCTCCAGGCTTACGAACAGAGAAAAGCCTTCCCTTCCGAGGCTAGGTCCTACCTGGTGCAGTGGACGGCCCATAGGTCTCCATCAGCTTCTGCTGGGTCAGCTGTTTTTTATGCTTCTTGCCTTCGTAGTGCTGCTTGGCCATGAGGGGGTTGTTGAACGAGGCATGGCAGATGGAACAGAAGCTGCCCTGGTCGTCCTCGGCCGGGCCTGACGATGCCACGTTGCTAGCCTCCTCTGACTGAGCTTCCTTCTTCTTCTTCTTTTTCACTACTGGGGCCACGGCCTGAGGGAGTGCTACTAGAGAGGTAGGAGGCAGGATATAACACATTAGTCAGACAGGAAGGGGGAGTTTAAGTTATATTTCTACACATTTTACAAATACAGGTACACAAGACGGAGGAATAACACAGTAGGAGGAGAATAAGAAAATGCATGCAGATGGGGTGGAAAACCTAAAACAGGCTTTTCTCATATATGGCCATAAGTGTAAATGGCCCATTACCCGGGGGCTGGTGGCCAAAGGTCTTCAGTCTCAGGTTCTTGGTGTGCACCTTGCCCTGGTAGTGGGACTCAGCCACCACCGGAGAGGAGAATGTCATGTTACATATATGACAGGCTTTGGAGCGGTCCGTCTCACCATTACTGCTGGCCTGGAGATGGGGGGGGGGGGGGTACAGCAGAGTACAACAACCGTGAGAAAAGCGGCACAGGTCCTAATCCAGGCACTTGTCATCTCCCGTCTGGATTACTGCAACTCGCTGTTGGCTGGGCTCCCTGCCTGTGCCATTAAACCCCTACAACTTATCCAGAACGCTGCCGCCCGTCTGGTGTTCAACCTTCCCAAGTTCTCTCATGTCACCCAGCTCCTCCGCACACTCCACTGGCTTCCAGTTGAGGCTCGCATCTACTACAAGACCATGGTACTTGCCTACGGAGCTGTGAGGGGAACGGCACCTCCTTACCTTCAGGCTCTGATCAGACCCTACACCCAAACGAGGGCACTACGTTCATCCACCTCTGGCCTGCTAGCTCCCCTACCTCTACGGAAGCACAGTTCCGCTCAGCCCAGTCAAAGCTATTCGCTGCTCTGGCACCCCAATGGTGGAACAAGCTCCCCCCGACGCCAGGACAGTGGAGTCACTGACCACCTTCCGGAGACACTTGAAACCCTACCTCTTTAAGGAATACCTGGAATAGTATAAAGTAATCCTTCTTCCCCCAAACCCCATAAAAAAAAAGAAAAAAAGTGGTTGTCCCACTGGCTATCATAAGTTGAATACACCAATGTGTAAGTCACTCTGGATAAGAGCGTCTGCTAAATGATGTAAATGTAAATGTGAGAGGCCACAAAAAAGTTACGGGAGCTCTATCCATGAACGTTGTCTGTTTCTACTGGGCAGAGCAGGGCTGGATAATGTTTCTACTGGGCAGAGCAGGGCTGGATAAAACCTTTTCTTGCTGGTCCCATGTGGCTCAGTTGGTAGAGCATGGCGCTTGCAACACCAGGGTTGTGGGTTTGCTTCCCACGGGGGACCAGTAGGAAAATTGATGCACTCACTACTGTACGAGTGTCTGCTAAATGACTAAAAATACAACCAAAAATGTAAAATTTCTTCCTGAGAAGTAAACTTACCATGTCTCCCGAAGGCGACTTGAACCTTTTGATGGTGGGCTCCTCTTCTTTGTGGATGCTCATGTAGCGTCTCACTTTGTTGGCATGCTTCTTGCTCTGAAAAGAAAGACAACAAAATGAAAGAATGAAAACATCAGATGCTGCACTGTATACTGGTCAAAAAGATGACCATAAATAAATAAACTCAAGTGCGATCACCGACCTGATAATGTGCAAGTTTCTGGGAGTCAGAATTCAGGACAGCACTGCAGACTTTGCACAGGGCATCAGAAAACAGGTCACCGTTCTCCTTTATCATTTTGTTTACTGAAATATATGATATCAGCATTGATTACAAACAGAAAAGACAACATCACCAAGGATTCGTATATATCATCCATCTGTGGTATCACTATGATGCTCTTCAGCCTTTGAAGAGCTCACAGCTAAGTTAAAGGCCCAGCTCAGTCAAAAACTTGATTTTCCTGTGTTTTATACATTTCATGCAGAGGTTGGAATAGTAACTGAAAATGATAATGCACTTTTAGTGTAAGAGCTGTTTGAAAAGACCACCTGACATTTCTGCCTGTTTTTGTGACATCACCATGCGGTCAATTAGTTAATAGACCAATAAGAAAGAGTCCAAACCTCTGCCAATAGCATAATTTTGTATTTTCCCCTCACCACTCAAACCACTCCCAGGCCGTTCTGCCTGAGAAATTGCTCTTTGCTAAGAAGCGGTTTCCTTTCGACCATTTTAATTGAAAGCAATCACAGTAAGGTACTAAATTGTTAACCAGAAATAATTTGATAGAGATAACGGCTGCATTGGACCTGTAAATTAGAGTACTGCTTTATGCGTTGTTGTTGTAACGTTAGCTAGCTTAGTTGTACTAACGTTACTGCACTAGCTTCTGATTTCGCCAATGTACTTCAAACACAGAAATAAAGACTAAAAGTACATACAAATCAATGCAGTCCTTCATAAGGCCAAGGTGGCTTTGAAAATAGTTAGCTACTAGCTAACATTACTCCTTCACTAATGCCTTGCATCGACCTTGGAACTTGCTGCTCAAATGGCTAAATAGCTAGCTAGAATAGCGCAGAGGTAGGTATTGTATTGTTATGCTAGCGTTGATTGTTTATGCTCTGCTCACACGGGCTATGGTGGTAGCCCTTGGTTTTGGCAAAAATAAATAATGCATACTAGACCAAAGTGGATATCCATTATATAGCTTACCTTCCGCAGCCCCTGAAGGTAAATATGGAAAATCTCCATTTGGTTCCTCGAGCGCCATGTTTTCTGTCGTGTCGGCAGCAGTGGGTACATGCGTAATCGTGACGACACCAACGAGCTAGCTTTCAAGACAACTGGGGGTGCGGTCGTAAATTCACTCTGGCTATATACTCCGATTTCAGAGCACTCTCGTCTGAGGGTGCCAGAGCGCAGGATAACTGATGAATTTACGAGCGCACCCTGGAACTCGGAAAAAACGAAGTAAAATCATGACGTCAGTGATCTTCAGAACGGAAAGTCGGAGCTCTAGAAATAATAATAATAATAATATGCCATTTAGCAGACGCTTTTATCCAAAGCGACTTACAGTCATGCGTGCATAAATTTTTTGTGTATGGGTGGTCCCGGGGATCGAACCCACTACCTTGGCGTTACAAGCGCCGTGCTCTACCAGCTGAGCTACAGAGGACCACCCATACACAAAAAATGTATGCACGCATGACTGTAGAAAGAGGTTCGAGTTCCCCGACTTGGAATTCCGAGTTGGATGACCGTTCAAAACGACTTTTGCCAGTCGGAGCTCGTTTTTTCCCCCGAATTCCCAGTGGTCGTGAATGCCCTGAAGTCGGAGATTGCCGAGTTCCCAGTTGCTTTGTTTGTAGGACCAAATCTGCCATTAAAAAAAAGGAATAAAAACGAATGAATGAATGCACACATAAATAAATGCATAAATAGATAAATCCGCACAAATAGATAACATTTAAATAATTAATCCCACTTTCATTTTATTCATTTCTATAATTTTTTCATTGTTGTATTTCTTCCTCCAATTTGATGAGGGGGTGTCAAGCAAATTTATGTGGGTAGTATCTAACACACAATTGGGTGATCAATGCCACAACGCTTTGCGTGACTGCATTTGCCTGGGCTGCATTCAGTATGACAGAACGGTGTTCATCAAAGGCCATGTTTCACATTAGCACACCACAAATAATAATTTGTAACGCATATAGCAATATATGTCACCTTTTGTTGTGAATTTTTTTGGTAAAAAAATATTTATCACACCATAAAAACAATAAAATAACAAATGAATATTGTCCTTGCTTGACGTAGAAACATGTGAACAGTTTTGACACACTGAGTCAGGTGGCTGTGTTATGAGTGGATTGCTTTTGAGAATAAGGCACCGGACTACAGACATATAGTTTTTAACCTAGAAAACCGGAGTAGGCAAGGTGTCGTCGACCGGGATTAGCCAGAAAATGAGTGTCAAGCTAGTTAGCTACAACTGATAAAGTTGAGTTTTACACTTAGCTAGATAATGAACTATACTGCAATTATCATAAAACATTATATAGCTAGCTACGGTAGCTAAATATCAGATGTAAAGGAAGCAGGACCGTGGCATGTGTCAGAAGCAATGCATGTTGGCTAGCTCATATTAGCTAGATCACTTATTAAGCAATAGAGTGAATACTTAATAGGATTGTCATTTAGCTAGCTACAGTAGCCACCTAGGCTAATTCTCAACATCATCCATCTTTGAAGCAGTTCAGTTGCAAAATTAGGTCTCAACAATCACATGCATCTAAGCTAGCAGCTAGCTAACTAGTCAAATGAGGAGGAGGATGCCATGATGGAATAAGTCACCTATGTGAAGCTAGCCATAATTGTGGAATTTGCTTTTCGCCTTAGCAATTGTTAGTGAGATGAGACGTGGTGCCATAATATAAATAGCTTAGTTAGCTATAAATTAATGTATGCTATGTAATTTGTCGTAGCCGATATAACAAAATGGCATGCATATTTTTAAATAGTCTAATTTACAGACATGAATGATGTAGGCAAACTGATACATAAATCCTATATACAGGTGCTATTTTCTTTTGTTAATCACTGCAGGGTTGTCATCTGATCTCTTGGAGCCTGGTGGAGATAGATATGCAACCATACTACAAGGCAGGACATTTCCCTGAATCCAGGTTGAGGCTTGCTACCAGCAGAAACATGGCGCACTCCGTGTCAGTAAGTCATGATATTGTTTTCCTTTACATTGCATGATACTAGGCAGGAGGCCATGGGCCAGTGGGAGATCAGGATCTTTCTAACACACTCACTACCTCAATCTGCCTTTCTCCAGGTGCTATAGAGACAGAATGGTCCTCCAGAGCCTTCTGAACAACTACCTGCGATCTCTCCAGAGCAGAGAAGTAAGCTCATAATAGTATACTTGATGCACTATGAAAACCTTCTTCACTATGGCAGTCTGCCTGTGTGACAACATATCATATTATCAAGAGCCACTGGTTGGATTGGATTTACTGTACTTAAACTCATGCGCTCTCCTCCCTGTAAAAGTTTCCTAGACTTATCAAAACTAACGTATTCATCCCTCTATCCCCAGGTGAGTCTGCTGGGCTATGGAACTTTAGAGCAGCACATCAAAAAAATCTGCCACCCTCTTGTCAGCTATCTGCAGACAGTTCCCTGTGGAAGGATGCAACTATCAAGGCTTTCAAAGGCCACATTTTGGGAGATGACCAAATGCAATAAAGTTTTGTATAAACAAATTGATGTTAGATGACAAAACAACTTTTTCATAGCATGTTTGTCACATTGGTCTTCATACTAACTTCTGTGGTAACTGAAACAAAGACGACACTTCGCTTATGATTGAAAAGGTTTAAAATGAATGCAATACTTATGTCCAGGGTGAATACATTTTTATTCATGTATATCAGACATCACACAGGTGTCAACTAAAATATATATCCCAGACAAGATTGAATGGGACAAGTAGACAAAGTGAATAGAAGTGAGTGATTGCATCCCTAGCAGTTTGTATGAATGAGTGGTTACTTCAGTGGCGGCTCCTGAAAAAATTCTCAGGAGGGGCAATTTTTCTGATGATTTAGGTGACCTACACACATTTTAAAAAAGATATGTCCAGCAACAACATGAAGACAGGGGCAGCATATAAGTCAATACCAGAAGCATTTATTGACTGATCTGGGGAGATGGATTCCAGTTTCTGTGACAGATTATAAATAATCTCTGATGCCTTTGTTATATTAGCTTTTGGTTGAATGTACTGTCGTAGTAAATATATAATGTTATAGCTTGGTCTGACTAAAATCTTGTGCATGACCCATTTTGTGTTGGGCGTTTGTTTTCAATCAATGCTGTTCCTATCCTATAACAATGGACAAAAGAGTCCTATCTTGTCAGCCTTGTCAGCAGGTGGCCAAGGACAACACCCACGCCATAGGTCTCTCAGTTCTTCCAACTCACGAGTTCTTGCTCTGAGGACACACACACACACACACATCATCACTGATAACACACACACATCATCACTGTTAAACACACACACACACACACACATCATCACTGTTAAACACACACACACACACACACACACACAAAAATCCCCTCTCTTTAGGCTGAACATTTGAAGACAGAGAACCCGACTCAGAGCCAATGCAACAGTGGAGGGGACCTCGCCCAACTCATCAGGACCAATCAGAAGATCAGAACTACTAGATTCAACCTACATCATTTATTGTATAAAATGTCAGCACACAATGTTTTCGGGGCTCTCTTCAGATAGCTCCCTAAGAGTTTGACGAACGAGTCCGTGCACGCGATTCCAGATATCTTTACCTCTGAATAAACTGCCTTTATTATACCATATCCACCCTGTCCAAAGTCTCTACTTGGTCTCAGTTCTCCAGTAAACTTGTGATTATCAACAGTACACAACGGTAACAAACAATTGGGGGAACTCACGGGGCAGATAGTAAGGTCGCAGTGACACAGAAAGCAGTTCAATGTCGGGGCTCGGGGGTACAGAGTCGCTCTCTTACCAGGATCGATTTTCCCTGTGACTGTCAGATCGAGGTCCGCTCCGACCAGGGTGAAGCCGGCCGGCTCCACTTCTCTGTCCGGGACTCTGTCATCCAGCCAAGTCTCCCAGCTGTATTGGATTCCGCTGCCAGCAACGTTTTCATTATTTAGTCCGTTCGTAGCGGGTATGTACACGATCAACAAGATCAGTCCAAAACCCACCACTGGAAATCCATGGTTGGCAGAATGTTTGTAAACTAAGTGTACAAATTAAAAACATAAAATAACGCCACTAAGTGTACAAATTAAAAACATAAAATAACGCCACACTGCAGGTCGCAACAGAGACGCTGCTAGCCGCTATTTGCTTAGTTACGTTCATGGTTACGTCACGTATGACGAAAGCGCGTAAGTGCAAGCCCACAGACACCCATAGAGAATGTATTGAAAGCTTTGAAATTTGAAAAAAAATAGATTTTACATGACAGGCTATGAGAGACTTCTGGGCGATTTTCAACCTGACTGAAATCGCCCAAAAACGGGCGGGGCCATTTGAAGCACGACTTTAGCCTGATTTGACATTTAGTGGCAGTCAGATCAGATTACAACACTGATAACTACTGTTGCCGTGATATAATTGATTAGAAAAAAAATCCCTTCCTTTTCCCGTTTGGCAGTGCGTCGCCCATATCGCCCTATTGAACAGGCCGTCCCTGGGTTACTTACAATACATGTTGCCAGAATGGCTGTGCGAGAGTTGCTGTACTCCCAGGTAAGGCCCTTGCATCCAGTACCACTTAAGGCCACAGTATTCAGTCAGGCAGTGTCACCATCCAGGTACACGTCACTGCATGCAGTGGCCTGATGACAAATGCATTATGTACCTTTAAATCACCAAAGCCATGTTAACATTTACTGCACATGTTGAACAATGCAACCCTTTTGTTAGTGTCATTGATATGGAAATTCATATACAATATTCAGTTCATAAGCATTCACAAATAGGGGTAGGCAACCCTGGTCCTGGAGTGCCGCAGGCACTTCATGTTTTTTATTTAACCGACCTGGAAGACCAGGTGTGTTGAATTTAGGCAATCGCTGAACTGATCAATAAGCTCAGTTGATCAGGGATGCGTTCAGTACATAAAAACATGATAGAACAGAAGCAGTGCTGTACTGATGACCAGTTGAAAAATGGGGAAGGGTTGGGTTGTGGGTTCAAAATGCACCACTGCCCTTTAAATACATCACTCGTTGCTTCAAGCCACACCCCGGCACACCTACTGAACAGAGCAAACATATCTCAAAGTCTGTTCAAGAACGTTTTGGGAAAATGTGTCGTTCAGTACAAACCGTTCCGCAACGTAGAAAACGTTCAAGGGAACTGAACGCACCCATGGTTTAGGGCCTAGTTGGAACAAAATACTGCAGTACCTGTTGCACTCAAGGATCAGGGTTGCCTACGGTGAAGCAACTGCTGTGCAAAGTATTGGGCAACAGCTTTCTTCCAGGGCCCATATTCACAAAGCGTCTCAAAGTAGGGAGTGATCTACGATAACCTCCCCCTTGTCAATGTAATTGTACTCCGTGTGATCCTAAAATCAGTACTCCTACTCTGAGATTCTTTGTGAATCGCTAGCCTGTCAGCAATGCCACTCCACATGAAATGCAACAAAAACATGAATAAGAATTAGCTTAGTCAGTCAATAACTTAGTTAACTATACTGAACAAAAATAAACGCAACGTGCAACAATTTCAAAGATTTTACTGAGTTACAGTTCATGAGGAAATAAGTAAATTGAAATACATTTATATCTATGGATTTTACATGACTGGGAATACAGATTTGCATCTGTTGGTCACAAATACACTACCGTTCAAAAGTTTGAGGTCACTTAGAAATGTCCTTCTTTTCGAAAGAAAAGCAATTTTTTTGTCCATTAAAATAACATCAAATTGATCAGAAATACAGTGTAGACATTGTTCATGTTGTAAATGGCTATTGTAGCTGGAAACTGCTGATTTTTAATGGAATATCTACATAGGCGTACAGAGGCTCATTATCAGCAACCATCAGTCCTGTGTTCCAATGGCACGTTGTGTTTGCTAATCCAAGTTTATCATTTTAAAAAGGCTAATTGATAATTAGAAAACCCTTTTGCAATTATGTTAGCACAGCTGAAAACTGTTGCGCTAATTAAAGAAGCAATAAAACTGGCCTTCTTGAGACTAGTTGAGTATCTGGAGCATCAGCAATTGTGGGTTCGATTACAGGCTCAAAATGGCCAGAAACAAAGAACCTTCTTCTGAAACTCGTCAGTCTATTCTTGTTCTGAGAAATGAAGGCTATTCCATGCGAGAAATTGCCAAGAAACTGAAGATCTCATACAACACTGTGTACTACTCCCTTCACAGAACAGCGCAAACTGCCTCTAACCAGAATAGAAAGAGGAGTGGGAGGCCCCGGTGCACAACTGAGCAAGAGGACAAATACATTAGTGTCTAGTTTGAGAAACAGGTGCCTCACAGGTCCTCAACTGGCAGCTTCATTAAATAGTACCCACAAAACACTAGTCTCAACATCAACAGTGAAGAGGCGACTCCGGGATGCTGACCTTCTAGGCAGAGTGGCAAAGAAAAAGCCATATCTCAGACTGGTCAATAAAAAGAAAATATTAAGTCTGACATATGGCTTTTTCTTTGCAACTCTGCCAGTACTCAACTAGTCTCAAGAAGGCCAGTTTTATTGCTTCTTTAAATCAGCACAACAGTTTTCAGCTGTGCTAACATAATTGCAAAAGGGTTTTCTAATGATCAATTAGCCTTTTAAAATGATAAACTTGGATTAGCAAACACAACGTGCCATTGGAACACAGGACTGATGGTTGCTGATAAGGGGCCTCTGTACGCCTATGTAGATATTCCATTAAAAATCAGCCGTTTCCAGCTACAATAGCCATTTACAACATTAACAATGTCTACACTCTATTTCTGATCAATTTGATGTTATTTTAATGGATAAAAAAATTGCTTTTCTTTCGAAAACAAGGATATTTCTAAGTGAACCCAAACTTTTGAACGGTAGTGTACATGATCAACATTTTTGACCGGGAAGCAATTTTTATTAGCCAGAAGTTGACAGGTTAGTTGACATAACATAAAATACAGTACCTTCCATAACTCCAACTGGTGGCCAATGTTGGGAGTGCTGTGTGTTCTCACAGCACAGGTGGCACAGAAATATTTATCTGAGCCACAATCCCCACAGCACCATAGCTCAGCCTCCTCCAAAACTCTACACACACTGCAGATGGCGTTGGGTGGAGGACATTCCAGCTCCACAGCAGGCATGTGGAGTAGCTCCCTCAACCCCTTCCAGGCCTCAACATCAGCTGCCTTCCTTTTTTTGATGCTGGTGGAGGAGGTGCATCAATGCAGCTGGGCACAACTTCTGCTGCACAGGGAACCGGCTCTGTTCTCCCAGTACTCCCTACAAAGTAGTGACAATTGTTACTGAGTGGACTATCCTGGTTAAATTAAGTTCAACAGAACAACTTTCTCACCAATCCAAGTTGATGGCAGGGGTGTACGTGCCATCACGCCTCTAGTCAGGTCTCTGTAAACCAGCGTGGCTCTTTTTCTTCTAAAAGATGGCATCTGTAAAAAAAAACAAGACAATGACAACTAAGTTTGATTTATTCTAAATGAAGATATAATATTAATTACATTTAAATGATCTGATACATAGGACACATAATTATCTACTGTATCATAATGCATGACTAGTGGAGTTACTTTGCTTTCACAAAATGATTTTCTTATAGTGAATCTAAAGACAGTTATGGGTAGGAAGTTGTGCTTCGCATGGACATTAAATAGTCTGAAATGCCTCCAGACAGGTGATGACACATCTTTGGGCTTCAACAAGCATGGACCAGGAATATTTGGGGCATCTTGGCTAATGGATGATTATTGTTGGAATTGTTATAATGTACCATCTAATATTTGCCTAGTCTAGTGGTTGTCAACTTTTTTGGTCATTGTAGGCCCAATCACATCTTGCTCTGCCCATAGTGCCTTCAAAGTACCCCCTCATATGCATTTTAAATGTAGGCATATCATATGAAATATGAGTCTTTCTAAGTACCAACTTTGGATATTGGTTCCTGGTTATATGAATGGTGTAAGCATTGGCTAGAGAGTTTAAATCCATGCGAGAAAGTGTACTATTGCACACTTTGTCTTAAATATACATATTTTTCCCGGAGACAAGACACGCAGGCTTGCACCGAAAACGACACCATGCCATGGTTCCCGGGAAATTTAAGCCGAAAAGACTGCTAATGCAAAATTGCAAATCCTTTTAAATGGATTTATATTCAAATCGAATTGCACTCAATACATATTCTTCCCTACTATGGGTCATATTAGCGGGCTATCCCGGATTCTAAAAAGTAAAAACACTTTTTAGAATCCATTAAATTAGGTTTTTAAAATAACAGTAAAAATATACGATTAATTACCTTTGACGAAGGGAAAGGACATCAGAATATCTTCTTATAGTTTTAGTTACAGCGCAATAAAAATGGTCATTACCGCCACCAACGTATACGGGGTGTAATAACAGCCGTGGTTAATGCTTTTTGCCTACTCGGAAATTACGATATGAAACGTTGATTTGAACCTTCTAACCAACTAGTGGATCAGGCGGCGCCCCACTGTCTGATTCATATCGCGTGATTTCTGATGATTGTTCTCGATTATATCGACTGATTGGTTCTGTATCGAGTGATTGAGAAACGCGTGACATTGATCAACCAATGGTGTGTTAGATACCACCTACAGACGTTTGATTGACCCCCCATCCCCCATCATATTGGCGGAAGAAATACAGAAATACATTAATTTTATTTTAAATAAATAATTAAATACTGGTATATGTAGAGAACATTAATTCATTTTATTCCGTATTTTTTATTTCCTTGCTAATTTATTTAAATATGTGTGGCTTATCTGTCATTTATATGTAAATGTATTTAGAATTATGGCAGGTTTGATTCTCCATAGTTTTGAACGCAGCATAATTAGCCGCAAAGGTTGTGGTAACGTTAGCAGGATCCATCCTCTTTGGCAACCGGGTAAAACCTTTGTATATTTTCTACAAACAAATGGTTTGTCAAAATAACTAATTTGAGGCGTTTCTGAGCTAGCTTGGCCAATGAGAAAACAATGATAACCTTTGGTCGGGAAAGCCAGAAAGGGGTGTGTGAGTGTGCTGTAGCGTAGTTCACTAATTTACCTACTAGCCGTGGGGCTGCTAACAAGTTTGGAAATAATTTGGACAGGGTAGTTTTACACACCTTGCTGTAGTTCCATTTGTAAACAGTTTGTCGTAAAAAAAAAAAAAAAAAGGCTATGTATATGTTGTAAGATCGCTTACCTTGCATGTTTGTTTGCTTGCTTGCTCTACCTGTATGAAATATGCATTCCATAGCGAACACATCACATTTCACCCCCCTCAAAAAGTTCGCCATGCTTTTATTGAGTCACGTGATCGAAGAAAATGGCTTCTTGAAGCGAGTTCTGTCAAATGTGTTGCTAAAACTCCGGTAAAAGTAGAAATTCTAGATACCTGAAACTGAATGCTAGTATTAATATTGGACTGAAGGATTTGTAACTTCAATCTCATAAATCGTTATGCATAAGTAACCATTCTACTTTCGGTTTTTCGTGATTCTCAGGAAGATGGGTGGGCAGCAGACCTCAACTGTCGTAACTTAAGATAGCTAATGTAAGCTAACTAACAAATCTGTCTCGACATAAGCACCAAAGTCAACCGAACAACATGCCTCCTCGGAAAAAGCGAGAGAACAGAGACACCGATGATGGTCCCAGGAAACGACGACGAGCAGATGATCAGGAAGAGGGCAGAGTTGTCATCTCAGACAGCGACGAGGTAACCAGTTGATCTAACGTTACTGTAGTTAGCTAGCTGGTAACACACTGACTAGCTAGCGAACTACCTTCACACACTAGACGCAGAACTACCGAGCTAGCTATATTTTTGTGTAAAGTGACCTTTCATTCAATCTTAGCTATAACATAAAGACTATATGGTATACTTGATAACTGAAGCAGAGAGACTGCTAGGCCGATAGTTATCAAGCATAGTATACAGTCTTTATATTATAGATAAGATTTAATTATATGTCATCTCTCTTCTAACCCAGGATGAAGACTTCAGACCAACATCATCATCATCAAGAGAGGAGCGCAGACAGGAGAAGGAGAGTAAAACACGATCAAACGGTATACTGTCCAACATATGTCTCCTTATTTGTAGCTAATTAGACTAATCATTTTCATGTAGCACATCACTCGAATGCAACTATTGAAGCACTGCTAGATGGAACTTTAATCTACTGTACTGAAACTGTCCCTTCTCTTCTCAGAGATGACGGAGGAGAAGATGCTGGACCTGGCCATGAGGCTAAGTAAACAGGAGGCCAGTAGCGCTGCTCTCAGGCAACAACAGGAGGAGGAGGCCATGAGGAAGGCCATTGCTGAAAGCCTCTACGTAAGTGAAGATAATACTGACAGAAATAAAATGTCGCCTGGAGATTTCCTCTAGCACAGACCTCGCTATTATTTCAGATCAAACCAACCATTTGTATTGCATTCTATCTATTCCTGTGATACATGAGTGTTGCTGTATCCCTCCAGGCAGACAGCCCTACTCATCCCCACTCAGAATCTCTGCTCGGGGCAGGGAGCCCTACCCAACAATGTCAAAATTACCCTCCAGAGGGAGAGAGCAGCATACGTAAGCTCTCCTACCCAAACCATGGTGTGGCTGACAGACAGGGAGCCCGCGGAGGAGGTGTTAGTGTAGGGGTGGCTCCCTCAGACAGGAGGGGGAAGAAGGAGGGAAGCCCATTACGAGATATGCCTGACCTGTCTCAGACCCAGAAGGTCTACTCCCAGTCCTCCCCCCTCAGCCAAGCTTCCACCTCTGTGCCTCTCCCTTCCTCACAGGTCAGTGGTGCACACACACAGACCTATGTCATTATTTATCTGTCATTGCCTGTTCAACCCTAGCTGTTGCTATGCATTTCTTCAGGGGCTTCTATGGGCCCAGATCTAACTAACTACGCTTATACCTTAAGACTTAAATAATGTATGTGTTAAGTTCTGGTGACAGCAGGGTAGAAGAACCAACTACATACTTATATCTAAATGTGTTTTTAACATAACAATGTTAGCAAAACTCTTCACTCATCACAGGCTAAGAATGCATGCCAGATCAGTTCTTACGATGTTTTTATGATAACATCTTCTATGCCATTTTAAGGAGGAGGGGTCTTCTCAGAGGAACCTTTTCGGAGACAGCACAGCCAAAGCAATAGAATCTCAGGACTACAACAACTCCACAAAGAGTGACTCCCAGTCCCAACTCAGGATCAAGTCCCCTGTGTTCCCTTCCACTACGGCCCTCCAAGCCAGCAAACCTGTCCTGTGCCTGGAGAAGCTTAGCCAGAACCTCCTTGTAGACTGTCAGGCCTCTGGGTTCTTACTAAAGGGTCATCCCAGCTTAACGCTTACCACAAAGTCCCAGAAATCTCAGTCTTATCAGCCCAAGAGCCCCACATTCTCCAATACCCCTGTGTTCTCCAGAACAGAGAGAGGTGCAGGTGAGGAACCAGGCCAAGGGAGTCCCTCCTTTCCTAAACACGGCATGTTCTCTAATAGTGATTCAGGAGAGGAAGAAAAAGAGGCCAGTCCCACCGTTCCAAAAAGCCTGCTCATTTTCAAGACTGATAGAGGAAAGGCAGAGGAACAAGGGAGTCCAACTTCTCCTAAAAGCACCATGTTCTCTAAGACTGAGACCTTCCCTGGAAGTCCAGTCTTTCCCAGAACTGATCAGATAAGGGACCAGGGTCCACAGAGCGCTGTTGAACATGTCTCTACAACAGGAGACTATGAGGATGGAGATATAGAGGATCCTCCAGAGTGTTCAAGTCATAGGGTCCCTGCTGTGAAGAGCAGGGATGGCTCAGTGTGCCTGCTACCACGCCCCAGAACAACCCTGTCCCTAAACAAGAGATTTGTGCCTATAAGGAAGACAGCTGGAGTTTCAGACAAAGTTGTTGACCAAAAGGAACGTGAGGGTGAATCCTCGCAGAGAACTGTAAACAGGATTAGCACGCCTGCAAAGTTGGGTATGGTGTTTTCCTATTGTTTTAACAACTGTCATACATACAAAGCAATGTTACGATCATACATTGAGTTTGAATGAGAACAAGTAATACAATTATGGCAGATTCAAATGGCCTCTCTGCCTGCCCTTTGGCTTTTTATGTTCAGATTCTATGTATGTATTGACATGATTGTTCTCTTTAGTTGCAGAAGAAGACCTTCATTCAGAAGAACTTACGTTGGCTTTGGAGACTCAGCCAATGCAGGAGTTAACCAGTAATATGGCGCTACGCTGGTCAGATGATGACGAAGAGGAAAATGGTCCTGCAAAGGTGAAGCCAGGGAACTACAAGAATGTCTATCACCAGTACTGTTATATAGCTTTTGGCCTCACCTGAAACCTAATTTACTGTGTATTGTGAAAACATCTCTTTCTCTCTCTCTCTTACAGTCAGCTCACTCGCCCAGCCCAGTCTTCCCACAGGAGAATGACCTCGCTCAGCCAAGCAACCAGGGTCTCTCCCCAAACACCCACCATTGTTCCCCCCCACACAGGCACAGCCCCTGCCTCGTCCCCAAGAAACGCATTCACACCGCCGAAGATGCTGCGTGCGAGGAGGTGGAGAGCCAGTCCAAGTGCATCCGGAAGAAGTTCACCTTCAAGGGCATGTATGGAGCCCCCCCTCCCTGTCTCCCCAGACAGGTTGCAGGTAGAGGGAGCCAGGATAAGGCCAAAGCCGGAAGCCCCTCTTCCCACCAGGCCCAGTGCTCCTCCAGCCGCCTCTCTCCCCCCACAGACGGCCAGGGTGATGGGGGAGTGGTGCGCTACTACTGGGGGGTGCCTTTCTGTCCGCGGGGGCAGAACCCAGACGCCTACACGCAGGTGATCCTTCTTGGTCTGATGTAGTTTTCATTCATTTTTTTTCTCACACAGACATTCTCTGGATTATGAGTCAATGTGGGTAACTGACATCTGGGAACACAAAAGGGGGGGATATGAAAACTGTGTGCTATTGTATTGTGTAAGAAAAGTTCCATCCATTATTTTGTAATATTTCATTGATCTGATGTCAGATGTCATGACTTCTAACTGTAAGTGTGTAACTAATAGAAATTACGTGATTTTCCTTACAGGTGATCCTGTCCCAGCTGGAGGTGTATGAGAAGAGCCTGAAGGAGGCCCAGAGGGGTTTGCTGAGGAAGGCAGGCTGGGGGGAGCCAGTCCTCCCTGGGCCCCCAGAGAGACCCTTCTCCAGGAGGGGACGCCCCGAGAGACACAGGGCCTCACGACTCCTGGAAGAGGAGGAGAGAGGGGAAAAACGTCAGGAAGAGCTAGTGGAGGTGGTAGAGGATGATGAAGAGGAGGGAGAGAAGAGGGAGAGACGGCGGTCACGGAGGGGGGCAGAAGGGAGAGGGAGGAGAGGAAGACAGGAATGGAAGGACTGCCAGGCACTGTTTGTGTCCTCTCCTGAACAAGAGGAAGTGTGTATTGCTTAATATTTAGAAATGCCTATTATAGGCAGATTGGCGCAATACATTTATGTATTTTCGTAGGCTGTGTTAATATTTTTTATTTTTCTTTAGAAGTATCAATCATATCAAAGGCTGTGATGGTGCTACAGTACTTAGTAGAAGTTCCTTGTTACACTATCTAACCACCAGATGGTGCTATCAAATACTTACAATCCCAATGTGTTAATATAATACGGGATAAAAAACTGTCTCTCTTTTTGGGATAGACACATTTTATTATGTGGAAAGGTCAATCCACTTGATGTTTTTCCCCCAGCAAATTATTTCTTTGTTTTGTCTTCCCATAGAAATCTCCCTCACCTGTATTTCATGCAGATTCCAGTCAGCTAATTCAACTTCGAAGGTAAGGGAGGCGCAAACTGCTAAATCATACAGTATGGACCTAGCTTGTCTTTAATCTCAATGATACAAGTGTTTTAATTGTGCACAAGAATGAAAAAATGTATAAAGAATTCAGAGTTGATTTCTCCTTTCCAGGAGACTTAGTCTTAGAAGAGAAGAGAAAAGACTGGCAGAAACACAACTGCCTGACTTACCGGAGGAGAGGGAGGAAGACGAGAAGGAAGAAAAGAGGGATGATGAAGAGGATGGAGAGAAGAGGGAGGAGGAGGAAGAAGGGATGGGGGAAGAAGAGGTGGATGTCGGAGGCTTAGAAGTTCAAGGTATAAGAAATTACGTTTCATTATGTAATTATTCCATAAACCAGTAGGTATATACAGTGGGGAAAAAAAGTATTTAGTCAGCCACCAATTGTGCAAGTTCTCCCACTTAAAAAGATGAGAGAGGCCTGTAATTTTCATCATAGGTACACGTCAACTATGACAGACAAAATGAGAATTCTTTTTCCAGAAAATCACATTGTAGGATTTTTAATGAATTTATTTGCAAATTATGGTGGAAAATAAGTATTTGGTCAATAACAAAAGTTTCTCAATACTTTGTTATATACCCTTTGTTGGCAATGACACAGGTCAAACGTTTCCTGTAAGTCTTCACAAGGTTTTCACACACTGTTGCTGGTATTTTGGCCCATTCCTCCATGCAGATCTCCTCTAGAGCAGTGATGTTTTGGGGCTGTCGCTGGGCAACACGGACTTTCAACTCCCTCCAAAGATTTTCTATGGGGTTGAGATCTGGAGACTGGCTAGGCCACTCCAGGACCTTGAAATGCTTCTTACGAAGCCACTCCTTCGTTGCCCGGGCGGTGTGTTTGGGATCATTGTCATGCTGAAAGACCCAGCCACGTTTCGTCTTCAATGCCCTTGATGATGGAAGGAGGTTTTCACTCAAAATCTCACGATACATGGCCCCATTCATTCTTTCCTTTACACGGATCAGTCGTCCTGGTCCCTTTGCAGAAAAACAGCCCCAAAGCATGATGTTTCCACCCCCATGCTTCACATTTAGGTATGGTGTTCTTTGGATGCAACTCAGCATTCTTTGTCCTCCAAACACGACGAGTTGAGTTTTTACCAAAATGTTATATTTTGGTTTCATCTGACCATATGACATTCTCCCAATCCTCTTCTGGATCATCCAAATGCACTCTAGCAAACTTCAGATTGGCCTGGACATGTACTGGCTTAAGCAGGGGGACACGTCTGGCACTGCAGGATTTGAGTCCCTGGCGGCGTAGTGTGTTACTGATGGTAGGCTTTGTTACTTTGGTCCCAGCTCTCTGCAGGTCATTCACTAGGTCCCCCCGTGTGGTTCTGGAATTTTTGCTCACCGTTCTTGTGATCATTTTGACCCCACGGGGTGAGATCTTGCGTGGAGCCCCAGATCGAGGGAGATTATCAGTGGTCTTGTATGTCTTCCATTTCCTAATAATTGCTCCCACAGTTAATTTCTTCAAACCAAGCTGCTTACCTATTGCAGATTCAGTCTTCCCAGCCTGGTGCAGGTCTACAATTTTGTTTCTGGTGTCTTTTGACAGCTCTTTGGTCTTGGCCACAGTGGAGTTTGGAGTGTGACTGTTTGAGGTTGTGGACAGGTGTCTTTTATACTGATAACAAGTTCAAACAGGTGCCATTAATACAGGTAACGAGTGGAGGACAGAGGAGCCTCTTAAAGAAGAAGTTACAGGTCTGTGAGAGCCAGAAATCTTGCTTGTTTGTAGGTGACCAAATACTTATTTTCCACCATAATTTGCAAATAAATTCATTAAAAATCCTACAATGTGATTTTCTGGATTTTTTTTCCTCAATTTGTCTGTCATAGTTGACATGTACCTATGATGAAAATTACAGGCCTCTCTCATCTTTTTAAGTGGGAGAACTTTCACAATTGGTGGCTGACTAAATACTTTTTTTCCCCACTGTATGGTTCCATTTAGAACGTAATACTAAATGTTGTGAGCTTCATATGTAGCTGTAATTGTCATGCCACTACTTCTCCTTGTTGTTTCTGATGGCAGAGACCCAACTCAGTGACGACAGCACTCAAGACCTCATGGTCACCAGCCCTGAACAGGTTAGTCACTTCAGCACTACCAAAGACACTCATACACAGAGCATTCGAACTACGGTTCTGATTGATTCTCCTTATTTTACCCAACACCTAGAAATAATGGGTGTGTACATAGAATTGTGAGGTTATGGTTTAACATTTACATTTTAGTCATTTAGCACAGTGGTTCCCAAACTGTGGTGCACGCCCCGGGGACGGCAGGGTGGGCGATGGGGTCCCCCCCCTCCAAAAATAAAACTGTCCGGTTTTCAACTTACTCTTGAAAGTTGTAATAGTAGAATCAAATGCACAAGGTGCAATTTCGAAATTGGGTAGTTCATCATCAGTTTCTCTTGTCATGTCAGTCATTGCATACCTTAGAGAGCTATTTATAACTTGTCAGAAATGTCCAGATCAACTAGCCCATGTCAGCTAGTGTTTTTTTGCTAGGTTTGTTAGCCTATAGATTTTGTTGTTATGTTTAAGTCACTCAAATATCACATGAATAGACATTAGACATGGCAAAATGTGTGGAATTGCAGGAAATAAGCTTTAAACCTGCAAAATGTCCTCTCCGCCAACAACAGGGGTGTGAACAGTTTGCGTCATGAACAGTGCTTGTACCCATAGAAATATGGGGCGCGGGATGTTCCCAAATGCAGGAAGAGGGGCCTGAGTGAAAAGGTTTGGGAACCCCTGATTTAGCAGACACTCTTATCCAGAGCGACTTATGTCTATGATGGTTGTGTTGTCTATGGTTTGATTTGGTAACCCATAGCCCCAGCCAGAGAGCCAGTCCCTGCCTCGGATCCAGACCTTTCTTTCATCACCCCGTACTCTGGAACAGCGTGAAGAGGGGATGTTGGTGGTTGGAGAGGAGGAGGAGGGGCGGAGGAGTGGCCCTGTGGTGATCCCTGCTGTAGGAGAGGATGTTAGGATGGAGGAGGAGGGGGATATCCCAGAGCCTGCCTTCCCTCAGAGCCCCAGCCCCAGCATGGACTGTCCCATGTGCATGCATCCCTTCTGCCTGACGGAGATTGAGATGCACGCTGCCTACTGTGACGGTACCACCGATATCATGGAGGAGGAAATGGCAGAGAGCCACTTGCAGGGTGATATGATTTTCCTCTTGTAGGACAATACATCTGATTCTGAGTAGACACAGCACAGCAGACCAGCATGCTGAAAATTATTAACTTGTCAATGTCACCAAATTGTACAGTACCCACCAATATGGTATTTTATACACCTACAGGACTGATGTACATACAGTAAAACAGTACTGTTGATATGTAGTTTCAGTCAAGGCTCGTAGAAAGAGGACCAGAAGGGGAGAAATCATTGGAGAGGAGCAGCCCAGCTCTTCTGGCGCTGGCAAGTAGGTATGACAGCATTTACCTTGGTCTAGCAGCACGTCTTACTCAGGGGTTACTTTGGGATTTTGTTGTGAGTTCCATCTACTGTGTGTCCCATCCTAAGGTGGTGAAAGTAAATTCCCCTTACTCCCCCTTCCTATAATACCTATACATGTTAACAAATGTGAATTCATGGAAGAGAAGCAACTGATGTTCATACCTTTTCTACATGTGTGTTGTCTTGTTTCTATATGGTAGTTGTCTTGTTTCTACAGGTAGCTTAGTGGGTAAAAGCGTTGTGCCAGTAACCGAAAGGTCGCTGGTTCTAATCCCCGAGCCGACTAGGTGAAAAAATCTGTCGATGTGCCCTTGAGCAAGGCACTTAACCCTAATTGCTCCTGTAAGTCGCTCTGGATAAGAGCGTCTGCTAAATGACTAAAATGTAATGTAATGTCTTCACAGCAGGGTGGTACAGGGAGAGAAGTGCTTCCTGTGTCAGCAGCTGTTTCCTCTCAAGGACCATGAGAAGCATGTAGAGGACTGCTTCAGGGACCAAGAGGTCTCCAAGGCTGCACCCAGAGACGGACAGGTACTCCAGGTTAGCAGTACTACACACACTAGTAGTTTTTTCTTCTTCTTCCTGGCACTGATTCTGTGGATAGCGGCTATTTCAACGAAGGGTCTACTTGCAATGACTGTGATATGTGGTTGTTTGTCTTACTAAACTTGGTTGAAAGCACTTCAGGTTGCTCCGGATAAGAGTGACTGCTAAATGACCATAGCTCTTCTGATCTTTCTTCTCTCTGTGTGACGATCTTCCAGAGTGGAGACTTGCTGAGTGCTCTGGACCAGACAGAGCATAGAGATTCAGGTACTGTACTCTTACTTTCTGTGATTGGATTGTTTTACACTTTCCAAATGCCTCTTTCCACCATGTTTGAATGGGAGAAAAAGAGAGCCAATGTTTTCACTCTACTTGGTCTCTTTCTAGAGACTGGTGAGGCCGAACCATGTGATACTACCTTCAATAACCAACAAAGGTAAGCAAAACAACAGGAAATAGTGATGGAATTTTTTGGGGAAACTCCATTTGACTGTTAATGTAGTACCCACCCACGGTGACAGATTGTGCCACGTCTGGGATAGGGAGGGGAGTCTGATAAGCGGACACTAGTTGTCTGTCAAGGATATACCCTGATAGTTAGTTCTCTGAAGCATTATAGCAAGTCTATTACATGCTTATAAGACTTCATAATTGTCCATAGTGGACTAAGGCTGTTAGTATACCCCTATTTAAGTAGTTATTCATTTGCAATTTTCTGCTGGTTTAATAGTTCATAAACACATGACATTTTTCTGTTCTGAGTTTAGTGCTGGTCTACGCTTGATTGGGGGCTCCAATCAGAAACGCAAATGTTCACTCTCCGTTGCATAATGTTTTCCTACGGTCTACCCCAATGAACATGACCCTGCTCTGGTTAACCTTGTGACTTTTATTCCAGTAGCCTGATTGATGATCTGGACACAGCAGAATCTGGGGGAAGTGGAGACTTCGCCACCCCAGGTTTCAGAGTGAGCACCTCGCCCATCCAATCCTTCACCCCTGTCTCAGAAGCCACAGACTGCCTTATCGACTTCAAACGCCAATGCTCTTCCTCTACCTCCTCTTCCTGCTCCAGGCCCAGCCAAAGAGGGAGATTAAAACGATAGTTTACTACAAAATGTAAAATACTGTCAACCACTTTTTTTTTTATACCACTGCATATCTTTTCTTTGTATTGTTTGTTACACAGATTTGAATGATAATGTGTGTTATTAATATGGTATTAAATTATACTGAGATACCTTTTGATCTACTTTCTTTGGGAGACATGTTTGTTGGATAGGTTACTATGTTGATGTGTAGTGGATGTCATGAGGTATAAGTGTAGTTCTAAACTATTTCTCGCAGGAATACATATAGAAATCTATGCAAGAGTCGGTTCACCTTTGCATACCAACCAAAAGAATGCACACATCAGTGACCAAACAGTCACAGCGACCCAAACCGTCCCCATTGTACAGTACTGGGTTGTATTTAGGAGGGGGGAGAGCTATCAAGTTACACCAGCCCTCTTCATCAGTGCCACTGTGGCTGTATGATTGTGATAGAAATGCAGTGCTACCAGTGTAAACAATGATTGCAAGAGGACTGATTGTCAATTGCAGGTAAGCATTTCTTCTATTTATTTCCAGTTATTTTGTAGTGAATTTAGGTATACTCTGTCAAGTTCATTTCGGTTATATTTTTGTTTTATGGTATATCAAGTGTATATGGTAGGGCTATTTACACCTGATGTTGCATGGAGTATTTCCTTCCAAAGTATACTGGAAATGTGTACATTCTTCTGCCAACACTACAAGCATATCAAGTTTTAATAAGTGATTACATCCATGGAATGTGTTATAGAAGTACAGTTAACACTGCTATTAGCATCTAAGCTCTCTGTCATCTGTGTACCATTCCAGTGAGCCTATATCCACCCAGCTGAGCAGCAAGATGGCCGAACTCAGCCAGGATGCCTCAGACCCAGTCAGCATATACATATCCGCAGACACCTTCCACATGGTACACCTGCTGTGTGTGACCTTATAGCTGCATTGCGTCCTTCCTTCCTCTGCAGGGGAAAATTGTCTCCCAGCCTTTCCGTCTCCGAGGAGGACGAGGACCTAGGAGAGGTGTCATCTCACCTGCAGAAAGACCTAAATATAAGACTGGGCAAAGACACCAAAAGGCTCCTCTTAAGATGCTTCCCACCTTTGTGAGGACCACACCTAATGGAACAGGTATGTTATGACAGGACATGCTCATCAATGGTCTCGATGTGGTCCAGCTAAAGCGTCTTATCTGGACTGAATTTTGTACTCTAGGAAAGTCGAAACTACTCTGGTTGTCTTCAACAGAGACTGGTGACTTCCTTGCACTAGACTTGGGAGGGACTAACCTACGTGTCCTCTGTGAAGTTAGGAGAGGGGGATCAGCAGCACGAAAGACGTTTACCCCGTCCATGAGGAGGTCAATACATCTGGAAAGGTAGGCGTTAACGTGTGAGTGTTAACCCACTGTCACGGATGCCGCCGAGGCTGCTCCTCCTCCTTGCTCGGGCAGGCTTCGGCGTTCGTCGTCCCCGGAGTACTAGCTACTGCCGCTCGATGTTTCGATGTTTGTCTTGTATTGTCTAGTTGGTACACCTGTTTCGTATTCTGTATTGATTATGTACCATATAAGTTCCCTTGTTTTATGTTTGCCTTTGTATGTTATTGTCCGCGTCTCTTGTATGTATGTTCGGCATTGACCATCTTGTTTATTACGCACTCCGCGTACATTGCTCCTCTTGTGTTTGGAGGCTTTTGTTTTGTGCGTATTTTACTTTGGAAAGTAAAGTAGTTGTTACTGATCCTCTGTGTCCTGCGCCTGACTTCACCGCCGCATACACCTCAGCATTGACAGAATAACACACCACCCATGGAGTCAGCAGGAGCAGCGGCGGTGACCGAGTCACTGGAGGATCGGGTCAGCAGCCAGGACGCCATGATCCATAGACTCGGCTCCGCCATGCAAGACGTGATGGACACCCTGCGCCGATGGGAAAGAGGAGGCTTGCCCACACCTCCTCCTACATTACCCCCACCATCGGCCAGCCCCATCGTACCATCTCCGGAGTCCAGTGGGATTCGGCTCTGGCTCCCGAGGGCATATGATGGCACCGCAGCCGGGTGTCAGGGTTTCCTACTTCAAGTGGAACTCTACCTGGCAACAATACACCCGGCGCCCTCGGGATACGAGAGCGTTTCCGCCCTCATCTCCTGTCTATCCGGCAAGGCTTTGGAGTGGGCCAATGCCGAATGGAGGGGAATAGACGCCGCCACCATCAGCTACACAGAGTTCTCCCGCCGCTTCAGGGCTGTTTTCGATCATCCCCCAGAGGGTAAAGCGGCGGGGGAGCGTCTGTTCCACCTCCGACAGGGGAAGAGGAGCGCACAAGAGTTCGCCCTGGACTTCCGGACTCTAGCGGCGGATGCGGGGTGGAATGAGAGGGCCCTCATCGACCACTATCGGTGCAGCCTGCGAGAGGACGTTCGACGAGAGTTGGCCTGCAGGGACACCAATCTAAACTTCGATCAGTTGGTGGACATGTCGATCCGTCTGGATACCCTGCTGGCTACCCGCGGACGTCCGGAGTTGGGGCCGTCCATTCCATCCCCCAGCACCTCCGAGCCGAGCCCTATGGAGCTCGGGGGTGCTGGCGCTAGAGAGAGGAGGAGAGAGATCCGGAGGGAGGCCGTCCTCTGCACCAACTGTGGCCGTAGAGGACACACTGCGGTTCTGTGCTGGGGAGGGTCTCCAGGGGATCGAGGCAACAGGTCACGCACTGGGGAGTCATTCCAGGTGAGTAGGCGCCCAACTCACCCAGAGCTCTCTGTTGTTCACCTGTGTATACAAGTAGTATTTCCCCAGGTTGCATCTCATTCCCAGCATAAGGCGCTAGTCGATTCAGGCGCAGCTTGGAATTTTATTGATCGTAATTTTTGTGTTAAGTTAGGGATTCCCCTCCTACCAGTAGATGTGCCCTTTCCTATTCATGCCCTAGATAGCCGTCCGTTGGGATCTGGGTTGATTAGGGAGGTCACAGCGCCACTAAAGATGAGGACGCAGGGGGGTCATGAGGAGATCATTCAGTTGTATCTGATCGACTCTCCTGCGTATCCCGTGGTGCTGGGACTTCCTTGGTTAATCTCCCATGACCCCACCATTTCGTGGCAACAGAGGGCTATCAAGGAGTGGTCTGACCAGTGTGTCGGGCGGTGTCTAGGTGTTTCCGTAGGGGCGACCACAGTGGAAAGTCCGAACCAAATGCCCGCACTGCACATTCCTCCTGAGTATGATGATTTGGCACTCGTGTTCAGTAAGACGAGGGCGACGCGATTGCCACCTCATAGACAGGGGGATTGTGCGATAGACCTCCAAGCAGGTGCTGCACTTCCGCATAGTCATGTGTATCCTCTGTCTCAAGAGGAGACGGCGGCTATGGAGACATACATAGCCGAGTCTCTGAGACAGGGATACATACGGCCCTCCACTTCTCCTGTGTCCTCAAGTTTATTTTTTGTGAAGAAGAAGGATGGAGGGTTGCGCCCGTGTATTGATTACCGTAGTCTCAATCAGATCACTGTTAAATACAGTTATCCTCTCCCTCTGATTGCGAGTATGACGGAATCATTACACGGAGCGCGTTTCTTCACAAAACTGGATCTCAGGAGCGCCTACAACTTGGTGCGCATTAGGGAGGGAGATGAATGGAAGACAGCATTTAGTACCACCTCGGGTCACTATGAGTATCTCGTCATGCCATACGGGTTAATGAATGCTCCTTCAGTCTTCCAATCCTTTGTGGACGAGATCTTCCGGGATTTGCATGGGCAGGGTGTAGTGGTGTATATTGACGACATTCTAGTTTACTCTTCTACACGAGCCGAGCATGTAGCCCTGGTGCGTCGAGTGTTGGGTAGGCTGTTGGAGCATGACTTGTATGTCAAGGCAGAAAAAAGTCTGTTTTACCAGGAGTCCATCTCCTTCCTGGGCCATCGGTTGTCCGCGTCAGGGGTGGAGATGGAGATTGACCGCGTTTCAGCCGTGCGTAATTGGCAGGCTCCAACCACGGTTAAGGAGGTGCAGCGGTTTTTGGGTTTTGCCAATTACTACCGGAGGTTTATCCGGGGTTTTGGACAGGTAGCAGCTCCCATCACCTCCCTGCTGAAGGGGGGCCGGTGCGTTTGCAGTGGTCGGCTGAGGCGGACAGGGCGTTTGGACAACTGAAGGACCTGTTCACCTCGGTTCCGGTGCTGGCGCATCCGGACCCCGCTTTAGCGTTCCAGGTGGAGGTGGACGCATCAGAGGCCGGTATTGGGGCTGTACTGTCTCAACGCTCAGGCACGCCTCCTAAACTCCGGCCCTGCGCTTTTTACTCGAAGAAGCTCAGCCCTGCGGAACGTAATTATGACGTGGGGGACAGGGAGCTGCTAGCTGTGGATCAAGCCCTAAAGGTGTGGAGGCATTGGCTTGAGGGGGCTCAACACCCTTTTCTCATTCTGACTGACCATCGTAACCTGGAGTACATCCGGGCAGCTAGGAGACTGAACCCTCGTCAGGCTAGGTGGGCCATGTTTCTGGCCCGGTTTGTTTTTAAGGTCACTTACATCCCAGGGTCCCAGAACGTTAAGGCAGACGCCCTGTCCCGGCGATATGACACAGAGGAGAGGTCCATTGAGCCCACTCCCATACTGCCGGAGTCTTGTCTGGTGGCACCGGTGGTGTGGGAGGTCGATGCGGAAATCGAGCGGGCGTTACGTACCGACCCTACTCCTCCAGAGTGTCCAGCGGGGCGGACGTACGTTCCGCTCGAGATTCGTGATCGTCTCATTTATTGGGCTCATACGTCACCCTCCTCTGGACATCCTGGTATTGGCCGGACAGTGCACTGCCTTAGTGAAAAGTACTGGTGGCCAACATTGGCTAAGGACGTGAGGGTTTATGTCTCCTCCTGCTCGGTGTGCGCTCAGTGTAAGGCGCCTTGACACCTGCCCAGGGGGAAGTTACAACCCCTACCCGTTCCACAACGGCCGTGGTCTCACCTATCGGTAGACTTTGTCACGGACTTTCCCCCTTCCCAGGGGAATACCACTATTCTGGTCGTTGTGGATCGGTTCTCTAAGGCCTGTCGCCTCATCCCAATGCCGGGTCTCCCTACTGCCCTACAGACTGCTGAGGCTTTGTTTACCCACGTCTTCCGGCACTACGGGGTACCCGAGGATATAGTGTCTGATCGGGGTCCCCAATTCACCTCTAGAGTCTGGAGGGTGTTCATGGAATGCTTGGGGGTCTCGGTTAGCCTTACCTCGGGTTTCCACCCTGAGAGTAATGGGCAGGTGGAGAGGGTGAACCAGGATGTGGGTAGGTTTCTGAGATCTTATTGCCAGGACCGGCAGGAGGAGTGGTCGGGGTATATCCCCTGGGCAGAGATCGCCCAGAACTCCCTTCGCCATTCCTCTACGAATCTGACTCCTTTCCAGTGTGTGTTGGGGTATCAGCTGGTTCTGGCACCATGGCATCAGAGCCAGATCGAGGCTCCAGCGGTGGATGAGTGGTTTCGGCGCTCGGAGGAGACATGGAACGCTGCGCATGTACATCTGCAGCGGGCTATCCGTAGGCAGAAGGCGAGCGCCGATCTCCACCGCAGTGAGGGTCCTGTGTACGCACCTGGAGATCGAGTCTGGCTCTCGACTCGAAACCTGCCCCTTTGCCTGCCCTGCCGGAAGCTGGGTCGGCGGTTTGTGGGGCCATTTAAAGTCCTGAGGAGATTGAACGAGGTATGTTACAGGTTACAACTGCCTAATGATTATCACATTAACCCCTCGTTCCATGTGTCTCTCCTCAGGCCGGTGGTAGCTGGTCCACTCCAGGACAATGAGATACGGGAGACTCCTCCGCCCCCACTGGACATCGAGGGGGTCCATCGTGGATTCGAGACGTCGGATGGGGGGTCTGCAGTATCTCGTGGAGTGGGAGGGGTACGGTCCGGAGGAACGGTGCTGGGTGCCTAGGAGGGACATTTTAGATCCCTCCCTCCTGACGGAGTTCCACCGGAGTCATCCCACGCGCCCTCCTGGCCGTCCCCGAGGCCGGGGTCGGCACACGGCTGGAGCCGCGCGTCAAGGGGGGGGTACTGTCACGGATGCCGCCGAGGCTGCTCCTTCTCCTTGCTCGGGCAGGCTTCGGCGTTCGTCGTTCCCGGAGTACTAGCTACTGCCGCTCGATATTTCGATGTTTGTCTTGTATTGTCTAGTTGGTACACCTGTTTCGTATTCTGTATTGATTATGTACCATATAAGTTCCCTTGTTTTATGTTTGCCTTTGTGTGTTATTGTCCGCGTCTCTTGTATGTATGTTCGGCATTGACCATCTTGTTTATTACGCACTCCGCGTACATTGCTCCTCTTGTGTTTGGAGGCTTTTGTTTTGTGCGTATTTTACTTTGGAAAGTAAAGTAGTCGTTACTGATCCTCTGTGTCCTGCGCCTGACTTCACCGCCGCATACACCTCAGCATTGACACCCACGGTGTTAAATTTAACACCTTCTTAGTGTGTGAATGTGACCCACCGAAATAGTGTTAAACTAACACTTTTCAAAGTGTTCACAAACTAACACCCTCAGAGTGTTGGGTCCATAACACCGTGGGTGTTGCAAATTCCGACTTAAATTAACACTTAGTAGTTTTACAGTAATTCATGGAGTGTTGTTTTAGCATTGTAGGGTGTAGAGCGTTATTTGCATATTTCCCAGCATGCATTTCAAGTGAATGTTAGTGATACCTACCCATGACTGTGTTTGTTAGTAACAGAGACATGGTTTCTACAGTCAATAACTTCCAGTCCTGAAACCTTCACCAAGTGACTGCCTGAGTGAAAATTCTTTACATTTACATCATTTAGCAGACGCTCTTATCCAGAGCGACTTACAAATTGGTGCATTCAATTTATGATAGCCAGTGGGACAACCACTTTTTTTTATGGGGGGTGGGGGAAGAAGGATTACTTTATACTATTCCAGGTATTCCTTAAAGAGGTAGGGTTTCAAGTGTCTCCGGAAGGTGGTCAGTGACTCCACTGTCCTGGCGTCGTGGGGGAGCTTGTTCCACCATTGGGGTGCCAGAGCAGCGAATAGCTTTGACTGGGCTGAGCGGGAACTGTGCTTACGTAGAGGTAGGGGAGCTAGCAGGCCAGAGGTGGATGAACGTAGTGCCCTCGTTTGGGTATAGGGTCTGATCACAGCCTGAAGGTAAGGAGGTGCCGTTCCCCTCACAGCTCCGTAGGCAAGTACCATTGTCTTGTAGTAGATGCGAGCCTCAACTGGAAGCCAGTGGAGTGTGCGGAGGAGCGGGGTGACATGAGAGAACTTGGGAAGGTTGAACACCAGACGGGCTGCAGCGTTCTGGATAAGTTGTAGGGGTTTAATGGCACAGGCAGGGAGCCCAGCCAACAGCGAGATGCAGTAATCCAGACGGGAGATGACAAGTGCCTGGATTAGGACCTGTGCCGCTTTCTGTGTAAGGTAGGGTCGTACTCTGCGAATGTTGTAGAGCATGAACCTGCAGGATCGGGTCACTGCTTTGATGTTAGCGGAGAACGACAGGGTGTTGTCCAGGGTCACGCCAAGGTTCTTTGCACTCTGGGAGGAGGACACAATGGAGTTGTCAACCGTGATGGCGAGATCATGGAGCGGGCAGTCCTTCCCCGGGAGGAAGAGCAGCTCCGTCTTGCCGAGGTTCAGCTTGAGGTGGTGATCCGACATCCACACTGATATGTCTGCCAGACATGCAGAGATGCGATTCGCCACCTGGTTATCAGAAGGGGGAAAGGAGAAAATTAATTGTGGGTCGTCTGCGTAGCAATGCTAGGAGAAACCATGTGAGGATATGACAGAGCCAAGTGACTTGGTGTATAGAGAGAATAGGAGAGGGCCTAGAACTGAGCCCTGGGGGACACCAGTGGTGAGAGCATGTGGTGCGGAGACAGATTCTCGCCACGCCACCTAGTAGGAGCGACCTGTCAGGTAGGACGCAATCCAAGAGTGAGCAGCGCTGGAGATGCCCAACTCGGAGAGGGTGGAGAGGAGGATCTGATGGGTCACAGTATCAAAGGCAGCGGATAGGTCTAGGAGGATAAGAGCAGAGGAGAGAGAGTTAGCTTTACCAGTGCGGAGAGCCTCCGTGACACAGAGAAGAGCAGTCTCAGTTGAATGACCAGTCTTGAAACCTGACTGGTTTGGATCAAGAAGGTCATTCTGAGAGAGATAGCAGGAGAGTTGGCTAGAGACGGCACGCTCAAGAGTTTTGGAGAGAAAAGAAAGAAGGGATACTGGTCTGTAGTTGTTGACATCGGAGGGATCGAGTGTAGGTTTTTTGAGGAGGGGTGCAACTCTCGCTCTCTTGAAGACGGAAGGGACATGTCCAGCGGTCAAGGATTAGTTGATTAGCGAGGTGAGGTAAGGGAGAAGGTCTCCGGAAATGGTCTGGAGAAGAGAGGAGGGGATAGGGTCAAGCGGGCAGGTTGTTGGGCGGCCGGCCGTCGCAAGATTTCATCTAGAGAGAGAGGGGAGAAAGAAGTCAAAGCATAGGGTAGGGCAGTGTGAGCAGGACCAGCGGTGTCATTTGACTTAATAAATGAGGATCGGATGTCGTCAACCTTCTTTTCAAAATGGTTGACGAAGTCATCCACAGAGAGAGAGGGAGGGGGGAGGAGGAGAAGGATTCAGCAGGGAGGAGAAGGTGGCAAAGAGCTTCCTAGGGTTAGAGGCAGAGGCTTGAAATTTAGAGTGGTAGAAAGTGGCTTTAGCAGCGGAAACAGAGGAAGAGAATGTAGAGAGGAGGGAGTGAAAACACTTTAATTAACAGTGAACTATTTATGTAGATATATTACACATTTCATAAGGCTAGTTATGGCCTAGTTTTCCCCAACATTGTGGTCTGGTGATCCTGGCTCATGGGCCATATCAAATCTGCAAGTCACAATATGCTGGCTTGTGAAGTGATTTGTAATTCCTATTTTAATCCAGCCAGAGGGAGGATATTCAACAATTGGAACTTTTTATCACCCACAACCAGCATTCAGAATGACTGCTATGGTAAAGTACTAGCTAATGAAGACTACCTAAACCATCTAAACTGGAACAACCATCTCAGTAATGGATGCAATACATCTAACCACTTACGGATTGGATTAGTTTCGATTTAAAAAAAGTTATTTATCTCTGTGTAGTACTATTCTAAAAATCAACCTGCAACAAAGCATGCTGGGAAATGTGTTGAGGCCCCTCCCTCCCACATCTTTTTCACTCAGTTAACGGAAATTAACTCAACACAGTCGAGTACACTTGATTTATTCACCGCAGGTGCAGTCAATTTCAATCCCACTGGTGTTAACTCTACTAGAATAACACTCAGATATAACACTCACAACACTTTTACCTCCACACTGTGATTTTAACACATGCAAATTTTAACTCCGAGAGAGACCTCTGGAAAATTACTGTAGTTAGTGTGAGAGCAGAGATCGTCACAGAAAAAGAAACAGTGAGTTCATCCACGTTCCTCGCAAAACCATGAGCAGCCATGAGCTCAGATGCAGAGGCTGTGCCAGCTTTTATCCCTTCCTCCAGAAGAACTAGGGCCGGGATGATACCAGTATCACAATATTTTTTTCCCATGGCAAAAATGAAAACACAAAGCAGACCACACTATTTGGTCCTTTCAAAAACCTGCTGCAGATAAAATATTGTGTGCTATAGCTTGGAAAACAAAATACATTTGACTCTGGATGACAACATAATGTTTGTTTCCGACATTAGGGCTGTTTTCCTAAAGGTCAATCTGCTTTGCGTTTTGTTTGCTTTCCACGATACTAACGAGTATCCCGACCCTAGAAGGAATGAGTGACAGTAAAAAACTGCAGGGAGGAATGTTGAAACTTGTCGAAGGTATTTCAACAGGGCGGAACGTTGAGGGCATGCCAGTACTCTGCCAGGCAGGCCCCGAACGAGGAAAAGGGAAACATTTTAGAGGAACTGTTGTCTATCTCCAGAGGTCTATAATTTTTATGGCTAACTTGTGTTGAACCCAAACAATAACAGCTCCTTTCCTGTGGAACTTTTTTGCCTGTTTTCTGACCTGTAGTTCAGTTTACACCCACTAATAAAGTCGTCAATTAGTCTGTGTTTCAAGTCAAAGTTTCATCTAACCTTTATTCATCCAGGTTTCATTTAGGTCAAATATATTTAGCAAGGGAGACCTAATTGAACCTGGATGAATGATATGAGGTACCGGAACAAAAAGCGAGCCCGAGAGGGAGGGGAGGGGTGACCTGGGGGGCTCTGAGGTACTGGAACGGGTGAAAATAAATCATCTTTATAGCAAAGCATTGCATGCATTATCATCGCTTTTGCATACTGGCATAGAGCAGTAGAGTAGAGGCGCTTGCAGAAGTTGCACACATGGGGGGGAAAAGTTTGTAGCCTAGGGTCTGGGAAAATGTTGGCCTTGTATAATTGCATGAAATGTGTTTATAAATCATTTTAGATGACAGAAGACCTTTGCAGATAATTTTTTTTAATACCTCATAAATTATTGAAATGACAGCCTACTTTGACACTGAGAATCTGAGATCAATAAAAATGGCCTTGTCTGGAATCCATCAATAGCCTAGGTGTGTGGAGACACACATATAGTACAATATGAGGAGGAAATTATAGTCCTAAAAAAAGCTTTCCAGTTTCACTAACTCGCCCAATGATGCGCAGCTCACTTACTGGTGATGGCTGATGCCCTTGTGTCAAAAGCCTCTCTCTTGTTTTACTTTGTAAAACAATGCTGTTTGCTCAGTAGGCCTATTTAGAAGTTAATAACATACTGTATTTGGTAGCCTACAGGCAGATTAGTCTTCTCTTTTCAGCAGGAGCCATTTGCTTTCCAATCTGTGGTTTCCCGCGATTGTATTTGAAATATTGCGCAAGGCCTGTTTTGGCTGCATGCTGTTTGTCCACTGACAGATTTGCCACGCATTCCCGACTATAGGCATGCCTTGTGATTGGGCTACACACAATCCACAGCTAGGCTATTTTTTAAAATAAGCTATTGATCCTCTGTGGCTTAATTATAGGGGTACTCCTGGTGTAGTCTTCTGAATTATTTAATTTCTTTCTGAACAGACAGCAGTCATTCTATGTCTTTGGCAAATGTATTTCAATTTATCAGGGGTGCTGCGGCACCTCCAGCACCCTTCCTGTGGACAGGAAGATTTGCGGCATCTGCGCCATACCCCAGGATATTATGCTGGGGCCGGGAGAGCAGGTGTATGTTTTTGTTTTTTCAGGGGTTATTTCACCTTTATTTAACCAGATAAGCCAGTTGAGAACAAGTTCTCATTTACAACTGCGACCTGGCCAAGATAAAGCAAAGCAGTGCGGTAAAAACAACAACAACACAGTTGGGGGGCCATGGGCAAGTTGCAGCGGAGGGTGCAGAGCTGGTGGCCGGGGTAGGGGTAGCCAGGTGGAAAGCATGGCCAGCCGTAGCAAAATGCTTATTGAAATTCTCGATTATCGTAGGTTTATCGGTGGTGACACTGTTTCCTAGCCTCAGTGCAGTGGGTAGCTGGGAGGAGGTGCTCTTATTCTCTTATGGACTTTACAGTGTCCCAAAACTTTTTGGAGTTAGTGCTACAGGATGCACATTTCTGTTTGAAAAAGCTAGCCTTTGCTTTCCTAACTGATTGTATATTGGTTCCTGACTTCCCTGAAAAGTTGCATATCGCGGGGGCTGTTCGATGCTAATGCAGTACGCCACAGGATGTTTTTGTGCTGGTCAAGGGCAGTCAAGTCTGGGGTGAACCAGGGGCTATATCTGTTCTTAGTTCTGAATTTTTTGAATGGGGCATGCTTATTTAAGATGGAGAGGAAAGCACTTTTGAAGAACATCCAGGCATCCTCTACTGACGGAATGAGGTCAATATCCATCCAGGATACCCAGGCCAGGTCAATTAGAAAGGCCTGCTCGCTGAAGTGTTTTAGGGAGCGTTTGACAGTGATGAGGGGTGGTCGTTTGACCGTGGACCCATTACGGATGCAGGCAATGAGGCAGTGATCGCTGAGATCCTGGTTGAAGACAACGGAGGTGTATTTAGAGGGTAAATTAGTCAGGATGAGATCTATGAGGGTGCCCATGTTTACGGATTTAGGGTTGTACCTGGTAGGTTCCTTGATAATTTGTGTGCGATTGAGGGCATCTAGTTTGGATTGTAGGATGGCTAGGGTGTTAAGCATATCCCAGTTTAGGTCACCAAGCAGTACGAACTCTGAGGATAGATGGGGGGCAAGCAATTCACATATGGTGTCCAAGTCAACAAATGATAGCGCCTGGGGAGTAGGAGTGATACTGGGGGCTACAGGGCCTGGGTTAACCTCTACATCACCAGAGGAACAGCGGAGGAATAGTATAAGGATACGGCTAAAGGCTTTAAGAACTGGTCTTCTAGTGCGTTGGGTACAGAGAATAAAAGGGGCAGATTTCCGGGCGTTGTAGAATAGATTCAGGGCATTATGTACAGACAAGGATATGGAAGGATATGAGTACAGTGGAGGTAAGCCTAAGCGTTGTGTAACAATGAAAGAGAGCATCACTGGAGGTACCGATTGAGCCGGTCTCCGCATGTATGGGGGGTGGGACAAAGGACCTCTCTGAGGCTGGTTGAGCGGGACTGGGGGCTCTACAGTGAAATAGTACAATAACAACTAACCAAAACCGCAATAGGCTAGGCATATTGACATGGGAGAGAGGCATAACGCAATCACAGGTGTTATTCGAGAGTGCTAAGACAACAACTGGTAATGGAGATGAAAGGTTGGCCTGAGGCTAAACAGATAAACAGGATAGGGTACTGTGTAAAGGAACAGTCCAGCAGGCATCAGCTATGTAGCTGAGTGATCATAAGGTCCAGTGAACAACAATAGGTAAGTCTGGGAGCAGTTCGTAGGCTGCTACAGCACAGGCGAGCAGGAGGCACGGCTGTTGATTGCACGTGCTAGCGGGCCGTGGCTAGCAGATGGATCTTCGTGGTCGTCGCAACGGGAAGCCTGTTGAAACCACATCAGACGATTACGTCGGCAGACCAGTCGTGATGGATCGGCGGGGCTCCGTGTCGACACTAGGAGGTCCCGTCCGGTTGACAGAGAGGTAGATGGCCGAGAGATGGGCCTGGCTCGAGGCTAGCTCAAGGCTAACTGGTGCGTCGAGACAGCCAACAACAGCCATTCGGTTGCAGCTAGCTAGTTGCGATGATCCGGTGTTAAGGTCCAGTGATTCCAGCAGAAAATCCGATATGCTCTGGGTCGATAGCATGCTGTGCAGACTGGCCGATAATTGTCCAGGCTAGGGCTGGCTGGTAGGTAGTGCAAGCCACGGACAGTGGTGAAGACCGCTAACGGTGGCTAATAGCAAATAGCTAGTTAGCTGGCTAGTTTCAGCCGTAGGTTCTTGATAAAAATAAAGAAATAATAGAATTCGTTCCACATTGGGTGAGGCGGGTTTCAGGAAAGTGTATTTAGTTTAAGGATGGAAAGTGAGATAGAGAAATATATACGAAAAAAGACAAAAAAACAGGCTATTTCCACGAGGACACAACAGGATACACGACCGCACTGCAACGCCATCTTGTGTGTGTGGTGTTACTGAGTTCACAAGAGTAGTCTTTCATTGTATGTTTGGGATTTACACGTTTTTACAGCTGATCTCATCCCACCCCTCCCATGGGGTGGTCATTCTCTAATCCCAGGTGGAAACAGTGCCTGTAAATCCCTGTGTTACAATGTCTTAGCATAGACTTGCAATGGTTAATTAAGTCAAACTACAAATATGGGACATTGACTGAAAAACCGTCTGTCAGCCACAAAGTCATTTTTTAAACTACTTATGTGACTGATTAGGAAAACACAAGTCATCAGAGAATTTAACATGGACATACTCAAGATAATACATCTTGGTGACTCATGAGGGCTGTGACTTTGCCAGGTCTTGTCAGGTTTTGATGGCTGAAAGCCATGCTCAGTTTCTAGAGAAAACACATACGATTCCCCAGCCTGCATGGGTATGAATCCCCTTTCATACCTGTCTCTTGGCTGTTCGCACTCCACTGTAAAATGTTGACTCATTGTGATGTCTTTCCCTGTCCAGTTGTTTGACCACATTGCGGCCTGCCTGGCTGAGTTCCCGGAGTTTCTGGAGCTTAAGGATCAGACTCTACCTCTGAGCTTTACCTTCTCCTTCGAGCAGAAAGACATCGACAAGGTTCGTCACAGTCAGCGAACACACACAAACACACGCACAGGCACACACACATGAATACACAAAGGATCCATTCATGCAGCCAGGACTGATATTAGTAGAAAATACCAAGCCCAGGTTACTTCCCAATATTGGACTAATTCAGAGTTATGACGTTGGAACACTTAATTGTCTTTGCAGTTGTTTGGACAGTCTATTTGACAACTTTGTCAGGAAAAAGTCAAGGGCTAATAGTAAGTGATGGTCAAATCTCAGTCATTGTCTGTGACCTCGACTTCCAGAGTATCCTGTTCCGTTGGACCAAAGGCTTTCTTTAACTGTTCAGGAGTGGAGGGAGTGGAGGGAGAGGATGTGGTCAGGTTACTGAGAAAAGCCATCCACAGGAGAGGGGTGAGTCTATAGGCCTCCTCGTACCATCCAACTACCACCACTTTCTAATAAACAGTTATTTTGATTGGATATGTATTTGGAATGTTATTACTACAGTAGTAGAGCCTATAAATAATGTTGTTATACCAGTAGGAATGTGCCTTATAAAAAGGCTGTTCACAGACAGGTAACAGTAAACGTTGCTTGAAGTGGTACCCTCAAACTCCCCTTCCACTCTCTCTCCCCTCTTAGTCCCCTTGGACTATGATGTTGGTTCAGTTGCCATGGTGAATGACACTGTGGGGACCATGATGAGCTGTGGATACAGGGACCAGAGCTGTGAGATTGGCATGATCATTGGTAGGTAGTACTTATCTATACTGCAGCCACACTACTGCAACCATAGCATTAGAGGAAAGAACAAAAATAAAGGCATAAGAAAAGATGCCCCATTTAGCCTAGCAAGTGAAGGAGAGGGTCTGTAGTAACCATATATAACAGTCATATTATCATGTTATTACAAATTGCTTGCCACAATATGTTAGGGATGTCAAGGATAACCATGGAGAGTCCTATCTTGAAACTCCATGTAGTTTAGTGCCATTTCTAGCACTTCCACACTGCAATGACTCCCTCTGCTGGAGATGATGGCAACAGGGTTTTGTATGTGTTTTTTTGTGTGTGTGCAATATGTTGCATTCATTTCTGTGTAAGATTCTCTGCCTCCCCAGGGACGGGGACGAACGCATGTTACATGGATGAGATAAAGAACGTGAAGAGAGTGGGCGGGGAGGACATACGCATGTGCAGGTAGCCTGGCAGGTAGGAGCTTTGGGTCAGTAACCGAAAGGTAAGTGACAAGGTAAAAATCTGTCGTTCTGCCCTTGAGCAAGGCAGGTAACCCCCAACAACAACTGCTCCCCGGGTGCCAATGACGTGGATGTCGATTAAGGTAGCCCCCCACACCTCTATGATTCAGAGGGTTAAATGTGGAAGACACATTTCAGTTGAATGCATTCAGTTGTACAACTGACAAGGTATCCCCTTTCCTTTTCCCTTTCCAACACAAAGTGGGGGGGTTTGTAGACGATGGGTCCATAAATGATATCCAGACTGAGTTTGACCTGGTGGTGGTGGATCGAGATTTACTCAACCCAGGCGTGCATGCGTATGTGTTTCCCCACCAAATGAATGAGCAGTCAAAAGTACGTAGCTAAAGTACATTAAAATACATGAAAGCTATGACTGTAACTTCTATGCTTGACTTTCATTTTCATTTGTCGAATACAGGCCAAACCTCATTCACCCTGGTCAATTTATCTGTGTACTTAACTCTGTTGTTTTGTGACTTTGTCCATGTCTGTCTGTGTCCAGGTTTGAGAAGATGATCAGTGGGATGTATCTGAGAGAGGTAGCCAGGCTGGTTGTGGTGAAGTTGGCTCAGGACAAGCAACTGTTTGGAGGAGAGCTCTGAGGCCTTGCTCACCCAGGACAGCTTTGAGATCAGATTCATCTCTGAGATAGAGGAGTAAGTGACTGACACACCATGCTCTTATGTGTCATATCTCTACTTACACAGATCCTAAATATAGCAGTTTTTTTATTATCAATGTGCTATATAATACAGAAGCTACCACTGGGTGAGATTGAGAGAAATGAGCACAACTGTCTTTACAACTATATATTATATAATTTACTATAAATGGAAGGGCTGGGAATTGCCAGGGACCTCACGATACGATATTATCATGATACTTAGATGCCGATACGATATGTATTGCGATTCGATACTGGGATTTAATTGCGATTTGACGTTCCAAACATATTGCTCACCATATGTCTGCTGCAAAGGGACAACAGAGAGCCATGAGAAAACAAGTTTTGATCAGTCATGGAAATATTGTAAGTGCTGAAAACAAATTGGCTCCCTTATTAAAAAGAAGCTGGAGAACAAGTTATGGAAAAATACTGGAGTTTTGGTGCAGGTACAGCCAACTAGCGCAAAAATTATATTGCGATATTGTCGATATAATATATCGTAGAAATTAAGATCCTGATATGTAACTCTATTTTCTTCCCCCATCACTAATAAATAGGCATATCTCAGTCATTTTAATCCTTTACAACCTAGATTTTTGAAATCGAATTACATCACTTGTATCAGCTTGCATTTGTACCAAAGTACACTGCTCAAAAAAATTAAGGGAACACTTAAACAACACAATGTAACTCCAAGTCAATCACACTTCTGTGAAAGACTCATGGGCAGCGCACAATTGGCCTAGCGTTGTCCAGGGTAGGGGAGGGAATGGCCGGCAGGGATGTAGCTCAGTTGATAGAGCATGGCGTTTGCAACGCCAGGGTTGTGGGTTCGATTCCCATGGGGAACCAGTATGAAAAAAAAAAAAAAAATGTATTCACGAACTGTAAGTCGCTCTGGATAAGAGCGTCTGCTAAATGACTAAAATGTAAATGTAAATGTAAATCAAACTGTCCACTTAGGAAGCAACACTGATTGACAATAAATGTCACATGCTGTTGTGCAAATGGAATAGACAACAGGTGGAAATTATAGGCAATTAGCAAGACCCCCAATAAAGGACTGGTTTTGCAGGTGGTGACCACAGACCACTTCTCAGTTCCTATGCTTCCTGGCTGATGTTTTGGTCACTTTTGAATGCTGGCGGTGCTTTCACTCTAGTGGTAGCATGAGACGGAGTCTACAACCCACACAAGTGGCTCAGGTAGTGCAGCTCATCCAGGATGGCACATCAATGCGAGCTGTGGCAAGAAGGTTTGCTGTGTCTGTCAGCGTAGTGTCCAGAGCATGGAGGCGCTACCAGGAGACAGGCCAGTACATCAGGAGACGTGGAGGAGGCCGTAGGAGGGCAACAACCCAGCAGCAGGACTGCTACCTCCGCCTTTGTGCAAGGAGGAGCAGGAGGAGCACTGCCAGAGCCCTGCAAAATAACCTCCAGCAGGCCACAAATGTGCATGTGTCTGCTCAAAAGGCCAGAAACAGACTCCATGAGGGTGGTATGAGGGCCCGACGTCCACATGTGGGGGTTGTGCTTACAGCCCAACACCGTGCAGGACGTTTGGCATTTGCCAGAGAACACCAAGATTGGCAAATTCGCCACTGGCGCCCTGTGCTCTTCACAGATGAAAGCAGGTTCACACTGAGCACATGTGACAGACGTGACAGAGTCTGGAGACGCAGTGGAGAACGTTCTGCTGCCTGCAACATCCTCCAGCATGACCGGTTTGGCGGTGGGTCAGTCATGGTGTGGGGTGGCATTTCTTTGGGGGGCCGCACAGCCCTCCATGTGCTCGCCAGAGGTAGCCTGACTGCCATTAGGTACCGAGATGAGATCCTCAGACCCCTTGTGAGACCATATGCTGGTGCGGTTGGCCCTGGGTTCCTCCTAATGCAAGACAATGCTAGACCTCATGTGGCTGTAGTGTGTCAGCAGTTCCTGCAAGAGGAAGGCATTGATTCTATGGACCGCCCGTTCCCCAGACCTGAATCCAATTGAGCACATCTGGGACATCATGTCTCGCTCCATCCACCAACGCCACGTTGCACCACAGACTGTCCAGGAGTTGGCGGATGCTTTAGTCCAGGTCTGGGAGGAGATCCCTCAGGAGACCATCCGCCACCTCATCAGGAGCATGCCCAGGCGTTGTAGGGAGGTCATACAGGCACATGGAGGCCACACACACTACTGAGCCTCATTTTGACTTGTTTTAAGGACATTACATCAAAGTTGGATCAGCCTGTAGTGTGGTTTTCCACTTTAATTTTGAGGGTGACTCCAAATCCAGACCTCCATGGGTTGATAAATTTGATTTCCATTTATAATTTTTGTGTGATTTTGTTGTCAGCACATTCAACTATGTAAAGAAAAAAGTATTTAATAAGATTATTTCATTCATTCAGATCTAGGATGTGTTATTTTAGTGTTCCCTTTATTTTTTTGAGCAGTGTATATTGATGCAGAGGGAAGATAGGACTGCAGAAGGCCCAGGAGATTCTGTCAGAGCTGGACCTGCCTGCCGGACCTGTTGACTGTCAAATTGTCGCACACCAGACGCACACTCTGTCCACACGCTCAGCCCAGTTGTGCACCGCTGCCTTGGCAAGTATTGCCAACCGTATTCGTGTCAACCAAAGACTGGACCATCTAAGCACCACAGTGGGGGTGGACGGCACAGTCTACAAGAAACACCCCAAGTATGTTCCCCTCAGATATACATTTTCTGAAATGGTCAACAGGGTTATTTCAGTTTAAGTGGAAAGATACAGATAAATCCCGCTTTTTATATTCTTGTCACTTGATTGAATGGAGAATATCCTCTTGTGCTGCCATAATAACTGTGGATTTCCTGCCTTTGTTTCGTCACAGTATTCACCCCTCTCTCAACCTTATCCCTGCCTTTCCATTCTCTTTGTCTAAATGCAGGAATTTCACATGATGGAATATTATTTCTTAGAATAGTTATTTTACAATTGTGTAGAGAGATTGTATCTCTCTTATTCACTCCTTTGCACTGTCAGGAGGACCTATGTCAGTATCAGGTGTGCAGGTAGCCATACTTTGATTTGACTATCCCCCTGTCTCTCTTCCCTCCGCTCTTCTTCCCTCCGCTCTTCTCCCCTCCAGCTTCAGTAAGCAGCTCCAGGAGACCGTAAGAATCCTGGCCCCCAAGTGTGACATCACTTTCCTGGTCTCCGAGGACGGCAGCGGAAAAGGGCACTGCCATGGTAACAGCGGTGGCACAGAGGCTGGACATGTAGTCCCGACTGCTAGAGGACAGGAGAGAAGGATGAGGAAGATGAAAATTAATGTATGTGTTAGGCTAGAGGAGGCACACTGGAAAGACTACTTGAAATGCAGCACCATGAAAATGTCCCCCTCAAAAGCTTTTGTTATAGACAAAGCTTGTATGGTACATGCTAAACACCTCTCACTTTCTCCTAGGCTATAATATTTAAATGTTTTTTGTATTACATGGTTAACTTTCAGTGACGAAATTCTCTTATTTCAAAAACTTCTGTATGTGAAATTGTATTTTGTTATCTATAAGAAATGTAGACAAATTATTTTATACTAGAATGAAAACTTTGAATGGGTAATATCTCACTGTATTTCCAGTATATTTAGGGACCTGATATGTGATACTGTAACATTATTGCAGCCATATTTGAATGGCAGCTTGGTCATACAATTACTGTCTTGAAGTAAAAATCTATGAATTTCATGGTCAAGTCAAGTTCAACATAATGGAAAGAGACACATGCTCACTCCCACTGTTGGAGAAACGGTACAGAGGAACATCGGGTTATTAAATCAATGTTTTCAGCAAAATTATACAACTATAGAATATTCAGTCACGCTTAAACAGACAACACGTGTTCAGAAAGGTAGGTTGTTCAAAACTTGCGTTGCAAATGAAAGATGGCTAGCGTTTGATATTGATACAATGTTGCACTGTACGTTTCCCTTCACCCCCAGTAGGCTAGTAGTTATAATGTTGCACTTAAGCCATAACACCTATCACGTGCTTGTCTTTGATCACCATTTCCCACACTGTGGTATAGCGTAAAATACAAGTTACGATTACTTAAAATTATCACCACGCGTTTGTATCCATGCAGGTACCATGGTATACACCAGGATCTGGACCAATCAGCTCAACAATTGATATTAGGCAACAATGTAACTAAACTTCAACTTCATTGATGCAACGCCATCGTGAAAAATAAAATAAGGATATTTCTAAGCTTGTACAACAATGATTTCAGAATGGAAACATTTCCTGACATTCAAAATAGCCACTTTCATATTAACAATAAGTTATAGGCTACTCGCAAACAGTTTTAGCCACACCTAGATCCTGTCCTATTTTCAAAAAAAAAAGAGGACCCGTTTCTTGTGCATTTGTTTGTGTGCGGGTGAGGACCCGGCTGTGTAACTTGATAGGGGGCTCTGAGAGGGAATAAGGGAATGTGTTGCTGCAATGGAGCAGAATGTAATACAGGTAAAGCCGACACTCGCTTTATATTATTTATAAATAAATCGTGATATTTGTATGCGCACGCATGCCACTTTTACCTGTTGATATCGGGAATAAACCGACTGTATGTCGGTCTTATTTTGATATTTGGTTTGCCGGTTTTCAAGTCTGTAATTTTGTTTAGAATGTAGAATTGATTGTTCTCCTATCAAGTCTTTTGCAATTGCAACTTTTGCTGAATGAGTCACAACTTTCCAGTGGAGAAAATGGCTCGCTATGATATTTGAAAGCCCCAAATTTAGCTGACATGGTTAAACGATTTTATTTTCCAGCGTTTGCAATTTAATTCAACTTCAATATTTCTATATTGTCTTCCTGTTAATGATTAATTTCTTTGTGTCGTGTCGACTACCTACGTTTTCTACCCCCACCCCCACATTTCCACATTAAAGAAATTGTTATCTGACGATTCGACAATATTAAGATTGTTTTCCAACTAAATCAATTGTGTAACTTAACGATGTTTTGAGTAATTCGAAAACATATCTTACATTTGCAGTGACGTGATATTAAAGATTACAATATCATCGATGGAACAAGGTGGAGCAATTTATTTATCGAACAAATAGCCAACATATGGATAGAACAAAAAAACCGACGTTATGTCATGTGTACATTTTGTAAAACTCAAAATGGAATGAGGATTTTCGTGAGGAAATCGCTGTACTTTCAATTTGAAATTGAGGATTATCTTGATTGTATCATACCAGGCCCACAAAAAACGCACAGGGTGATTTTGTTTCGGTCGAATTGAAAGACTTCAATAACAATAAGCCTACATTCGTTTTTATATTTAATATCAGAAATATTAAAGTTATATATCATATTAATAATGGTATTTAAGTTGTAAGCCTATAAGCATGCGTAGTCTTCTCAACATTAATATGATATACATGTCCCTTGGATCCTCCTCTGTTCTTAAGATATCGAAGAATACTTTTGTAATGTTGTAATATTGTGTAAACAGTATTTTGTATATTATTATATAATATCCAAGGTCACAATGTTATTTTGCAGATAGAACACCTTTTCCTATTAGTTCCTCTCTTTCTGGAACCGCAGTGCCTATCTAAAGCCATCACGAGCATTGACGTAATCCTATCTGTAGGTTAGTGTTTCTATTTAAAAATCCACTCAAACAATTGAAAACGCAGTCTTTTTTATATTTTGTGGCTTTACTGTAGAATCAATCTTGCTTAATTTTCACCACTAGTTGGCCATGTGATCGTGTTATGTTCCTGCTACACTAGGTAGGGGACGGGGTTGCCCACAAGAGGGGGTGGGGTGAGGACGAGGGGTGCGAATTTGAGACATTTCCGCATTTAGTCAGCTGGGCTAGGCCCTATAATAGGCCTACAGGGGTGTTCATTTTAGAAGATCCTGAACATATATAATGGATCGACCTATTATATTTTTTAGATTAGGTCTTCAGAGTTTTTTTTATCTTTATATAAATTAAAATATTATTACAATACATTTCTTCATAGTTTTGGATGAATCACCCAAAAATGTTTTATTGCATAGATAAATTGTATCCTTTTGATTTTATACCCCATAAAAAAGCTATAGAATATGCATGGAGGTCCATATCTATGAGTTGCCTACTAAGTAGATTAATACTTTGGAATGTGTTTTGGTGCATGGTAATGGTAGACTGGCATAATGCTAGAGTGACGAGCAGAGGGGCTTGTAATTTAGTGAAAATTGATGTCCTTTGTGGCCACTTGCAGTGAAGTCACTCACACATAGAGCCATAGATTGTGTAAACTATACTGAACAAAAATATAAACGCAACATGTAAAGTGTTGTTCCCATGAGCTGAAATAAAAGATCCCAGAAATGTTCCATACGCCCAAAAAGCTTATTTCTCTCAAATTCTGTGCACAAATTTGTTTACATCCCTGTTAGTGAGCAAGATAATCTATCCACCTGACAGATGTGGCATATCAAGAAGCTGACTAAACAGCAGGATCATTACACAGGTGCACTTTGTGCTGGGGACAATAAAAGGCCACTCTAAAATTGACAGTTTTGTCACAACACAATGCCACAGATGTCTCAAGTTTTGAGGGAGCGTGCAATTGGTATTCTGACTGCAGGAATGTCCACCAGAGCTGTTGCCAGAGAATTGAATGTTCATTTCTCTACCATAAGGCACCTCCAATGTCGTTTTAGAGAATTTGGCAGTACGTCCAACCAGCCTCACAACCGCAGAACAAGTCTAAACACACCAGCCCAGCACCTCCACATCCGGCTTTTAAACCTGCAGGATCGTCCGAGACCAGCCACCCTGACAGCTGCAGAAACTGAGCAGTATTTCTGTCAGTAATAAAGCCCTTTCGTGGGGGGAAATCTCATTCTGATTGGCTGGGCCTGGCTCCCAAGTGGGTGGGCCTATGCCCACCCATGACTACGTCCCTGCCCAGAAATCCATAGATTAGGGCCTAGTACATTTATTTCAATTGACTGATTTCCTCATATGAACTGTAACTCAGTGAAATTGTTGCATGTAGCGTTTATATTTTTGTTCAGTGCATTCGGAAAGTATTCAGACCCCTTGACTTTTTCCACATTTTGTTACGTTACAGCCTTATTCTAAAATGGATTAAAAATATACAAATCCTCATCAATCTACACACACAATACCCCATAATAACAAAGCAAAAACAGGTTTTTAGTCATTTCTAACACATTTATAAAAAATTAAAAACGGAAATATCACATTTACATAAGTATTCAGACCCTTTACTCAGTACTTTGTTGAAGCACCTTTGGCAGCGATTACAGCCTCGAGTCTTCTTGGGTATGACGCTACAAGCTTGGCACACCTGTATTTGGGGAGTTTCTCCCATTCTTCTTTGCAGAACCTCTCACGCTCTGTCAGGTTGGACAGGGAGTGTCGCTGCTCAGCTATTTTCAGATCTCTCCAGAGATGTTCGATCAGGTTCAAGTCCGGGCTCTGGCTGGACCACTCAAGGACATTCAGAGACTTGTCCCAAAGCCACTCCTGCGTTGTCTTGGCTGTGTGCTTAGGGTCGTTGTCCTGTTGGAAGGTGAACCTTCGCCCAGTCTGCGGTCCTGAGCGCTCTGAAGCAGGTTTTCATCAAGGATCTGTGCTTTCTCCGTTCATCTTTCCCTCGATCCTGACTAGTCTCCCAGTCCCAGCCACTGAAAAACATCCCCACAGCATGATGCTGCCACCACCATGCTTCACAGTAGGGATGGTGCCAGATTTCCTCCAGACATGATGCTTGGCATTCAGGCCAAAGAGTTCAATCTTGATTTTATCAGACCAGAGAATCTTGTTTCTCATTGTCTGAGAGTCCTTTAGGTGCCCTTTGACAAACTCCAAGCAGGCTGTAATGTGCCTTTTACTGAGGAGTGGCTTCCATCTGGTCACTCTACCATAAAGGCCTGATTGGTGGAGTGCTGCATAGATGGTTGTCCTTTTGGAAGGTTCTCCCATCTCCATAGAGGAACTCTGGAGCTCTATCAGAGTGACCATCAGGTTCTTGGTCACCTCCCTGACCAAGGCCCTTCTCCCCCAATTGCTCAGTTTAGGCTGGCGGCCAGCTCTAGGAAGAGTCTTGGTGGTTCCAAACTTCTTCCATTTAAGAATGATGGAGGCCACTGTGTTCTTGGGGACCTTCAATACTGCAGACATTTTTTGGTACCCTTCCTCAAATCTGTGCCTCGACACAATCCTGTCTCAGAGCTCTACGGACAATTCCTTCGACCTCATGGCTTGGTTTTTGCTCTGACATCCACTGTCAACTGTGGGACCTTATATAGACAGGTGTGTGCCTTTTCTAAATCATGTCCAATCAATTGAATTTACTACAGGTGGGCTCCAATCAAGTTGTAGAAACATCTCAAGGATGATCAATGGAAACAGGATGCACCTGAGCTCAATTTCGAGTCTCGTAGCAAAGGATCTGAATACTTATGTAAATAAGGTATTTTTTATTTGTTTTATTTTTTACATTAGCAAAAATTTCTAAAAACCCTGTTTTTGCTTTGTCATTATGGGGTATTGTGTGTAGATTAATGAGGATTTCTTTTTATTTAATCAATTTTAGAATAAGGCTGTAAAGTAACAAAATGTGGGAAGGGGTCTGAATACTTTCTGAATGCACTGTATGCATGAACTAATGTTGATAAAATGGGGAGTCATGCAGGCCTTTGCCAGGAACATTGGGTAGAATCTGGAAGTGTATGTTCATGGCTCAAATTGATAATTTGTGTCATGTGAAGGGGTGTCTGTGTGTAAGGAGTTGTTTGATAGTCAGATTGTACACATCGAAGGGATAAATAACATCTATGTTAAATTCAAACTTTAAGTTTGATGTTTGAATTTTTAAATTATGCTTTCCTTGTCTGTTAGACATTTGTGAGGGGCACGAGTTAGTTGTACTATTAGTTGAACTAATAAAAGTATGTATTTTCTGTTTAAATTAAGTTGATTTATATAGCAGATGTGAGTTGGGCTGTCCAAGACATAGTCACAGGATTATTGCTCCCAGTATAATTGCGGAAAATAAATGGTGACCGTACACATGGTTTTGCTGTTTGTTAAACTGAATTGTATTCATTTCATAGTACAATTTAGGAATTTAAATGGACATCAAAATGAAAATCTAATTGGGAACAAGGCTCCATTTACACATTTTATACTGAACAAAAATATGAACGCAACATGCAACAATTTCAAAGATTTTACTGAGTTACAGTTCAAATAAGGAAATCAGTCAATTGAAATAAATTCATTAGGCCCTAATCTGGATTTCACTTTACTGGGAATAAAGAAATGCATCTGTTGGTCACAGATACCTTTTAAAAATAAAAGTAGGGGCATGGTTTAGAAAATAGTTAGTATCTGGTGTGACCACCATTCCTTCCCATAGAGTTGATCAGGCTGTTGATTGTGGCCTGTGGAATGTTGTCCCAATCCTCTTCAATGGCTGTGCGAAGTTGCTGAATATTGGCGGGAACTGGAACCCGCTGTCGTACACGTCGATCCAGAGCATCCCAAATATGCTCAATGGGTGACATGTCTGAGTATGCAGGTCATGGAAGAACTGGGACATTTTCAGCTTCCAGGAATGTCCTTGCGACATGGGGCCGTGCATTATCATGCTGAAACATGAGGTGATGGCGGTGGATGAATGGCACGCAATGGGCCTCAGGATCTCGTTACGGTATCTCTGCATTCAAATTGCCATCGATAAAATGCAATGGTGTTCATTGTCCGTAGCTTATGCCTGCCCATACCATAACCCCACCGCCCCCATGGGGCACTCTGTACACAACATGGTCATCAGCGGTTGTGAGGCCGGTTGGACATACTGCCAAATTCTCTAAAACGGCGTTGGAAGCGGCTTATGATGGAGAAATTAACATTAAATTATCTGGGAACAACTCTGGTGGACATTCCTGCAGTCAGCATGCCAATTGCACCCTCCCTCAACTTGAGACATCTGTGACATTGTGTTGTGTGACAAAGCTGCACATTTTAGAGTGGCCTTTTATTGTCCCCAGCACAAGGTGCACCTGTGTAATGATCATGCTGTTTAATCAGCTTCTTGATATGCCACCCCTGTCCGGTGGATGGATTATCTTGGCAAAGCAGAAATGCTCACTAACGGGGATGTAAAAAATGTGTGCACAAAATTTGAGAGAAATAAGCTTTTTGTGCGAATGAAACATTTCAGGGATCTTTTATTTCAGCTCATGAAACATTTTCAGCTCATGAAACTTTACATGTTGTGCTTATATTTTTGTTCATTGTACATTATGGTCCGAGGTCGATTCAAATCACATGCATAGTCAAATTGAACAGACGGGAATGATTAAATGGCTCTGATCGCTCTTTCTCTTTGTGAAAATTGCTCTCGCTCTCAGTGGTTAGGTGCACCCTCCTGTCTGCGTGGATCCTTTGCCTTCTATAAGTCAGTGAGCTGTGGGGCCTTGGCCGGGGTCCCTGCACTGGTCTGGAAATTGGGGGAGTTCTACTATGTCCGCTGTGGCCCCCAGGAACCTGTGTGCGTAGCTGAGGTACGACCCATAGCTCCATTAGTTAGCGCATGATACTTGCCATACCAGGGGTGTATTCAGGGTGGTGAAATGTGCAAAACGTTGCAGATGGATACATAATATTTGTTCTTCACTAAGGATTTCTACCTGATTTTGAACATTCTGTAACATTGCAACCTCCTAAACAAGGCCCAGAGTTTTGAGTTTCATTCCTTCTTGTGTCACATGTACTGATTACGTATTTATTGTAAGTCGCTCTGGATAAAAGCATCTGCTAAATAACTATGGATTTCTTATTTCAGGTGACTTTACTGTGGGAGGACCAGGCCCAGCACCATCTGCTGGCCAGCTCCACACTCTACTTCCTCCCTGAGGATACTCCCAAGGGCAGGACCAGAGAGCATGGAGAGGTGAGGGGGGTGGCCACTGAGCTCTATAATATAGACATAATTTGGGGGCAACCAAGGGGTGTGGGTCTGGTGTTTCCTCGCAAGGTTTCTTTTTTTGGTTCTGATAGATTCATTGAAAATATTGATTTTTGTAGGAAGAATCAATGTATATTGTTTTTCATCACTTAGGAGTTTTCAATCATTTTCATAACTGCTATACAATTCTGAAAACTATATGCATTTTCTAGTCTACATTACTGTAAACACTGAATGTGGGTGTCATTTTCTCTGTTCAACGTAGAAGTACTTAGAATCACACAAAATTACAGTCCATATCTGTCATTGCTAGACTAATATGTCATACACAGCAGAACTCATGAAAGGACATGCTGTACTGTGCAAGATCATTTCTTGCTTAGTACAAATTTGGCTTGGGTTGATGTAATAATGGATTGTGTGTGCCTGGCATTTAGTCTACTTTAACCACAAGTGTTTAACAATCTCAATTTCCAAATGGTTGACTGATAACTTTAAGCAGGAATCCTTAGATTGATGTCACTTCTCCCCTTATTCAAGTAAAAAATGTGTTATTAACTTGCACAAAAAATGTGTTATTAACTTGCATTTTCACGCAAGTCGGTTTTTAAAACCGTACGTTTTAATAGTGCACATGCACAAGTATGGCAAAGACTAGTTACATGAGATGTATTTATTTTCCCGGGGGTTGTTGCTGTATTGTAAATCATGAGTTGTTATGAATCCCAGATTTTCCTAAGTTGTCTCCTATTTCACTACAGTCCTGTGTTAATAACAAATGGGTCTGGGAGGAGTAGGAGGTCTCTGATGGCTCCTCATTTGCCACATGCTATTGGCACTCTGTCTTATATCATGTGAAGTATTTTCTTGATTCATCAAATGTTTGTTGGTGGCCCTTTCTTTTAGGGTATGCACCAATTTAGGGAGTGTGGCTTTTAAATGGTGATTGAAGGGTGTGTGTGTGTGTTCCTCAGGATGAGGTGTTGGCCGTCTCGAAGAAGATAGTGGTGCGGGTGGAGGATCTGGTGAGGTGGACCTGTTCTGAACCTACAGGGTGGAAAGGAGGAAGCCAGAAGTCCAGTGCGACCAACAGTCATCACAAACCTACCCCCATCATTACCAATGGACCCCCAGCATCACTCAAAGAGAAGGCTGAGAGTGAGCGTCTGGGGGTCAAGGTGCTCAGCTACCCCCAGTATTGCCGCTTCCGCTCCCTGCAGAGACGCATTCAGGACGGGGTGGTGTTGGGGCTGCAGGATCCCCATCTGCTTGCCCTGGGGGGGATCAGGGTGGCCCAACACAACACCCGGGTCCTCTACTGCAGGGACACTTTCAACCACCCCACCCTGGATAGCAACACCAGTGTCTGGACACAGCTGGGTGAGTGGCTGGCTGGGGGAACTTGATCTCTCTATGTTGATGTACTGTAAATGTGGCCATTGGCCAAAGTGATTTGATTTTATAAGCCTAATTGGGCAATGGAATCTAAAATTTGATGACAAGACATTTTTATGAATTCATGCAACCTCAAACTATTATCTTATTCACCGACACATTTACTGTATGCTGTGGACATAATGTGCTGAAGTTATGGGATATACAAAAATACAATATCTTGTGTATTTTTGAGAGGCACGTGCTTCTCTTGTTATTTGGAATTAGGATTAAATGTATCTCTCTCGTTCCCAGGATGCACCTCTCTCAGCTTGAAGGGGCGACCCCTCAAGAGAAGAGGCAGGCCAGAAGACCAGAAAGCTGTGGAGCCACCAGCCCTCAACCAATCAGAGTCCTGGATAGAAAGAATGAAGGTACATGTTGTTTTGTTCTATAAAGTTTTGATATGGCTACATACCAACTTCTTCCAGTTACTGTCAGATGTCTTATTATTCATCTCATATTCATTTAGAAATTACTTTATATCCTAGTAATTACCTTTAGGTTTCTTTGTTATGAAGTGCATCACAACACACTATTTGTGCAATTACTATTCTTAGAAATGAAAATTCCACATAATTTCCTAATGGACACCAACTGAAATGGGACTGTAACAGAAAATAAATGGGACTGTACAGCATTACCACATGTAGTATGGTTCTAACATTATGTATTCTGTAGGAGAATGTGATGGGCAGTGTGGAGATGCAATGTGAGGGGGGCTGGCTCCTCCACCCTGAGGAGCAGATGTTCCTGGATCAACTCTACTGCTACATGGAGCACTGCGGCTCACCCATCAGCAAGGTGCCCAACCTTGGCTTCAAGAAGAGTGAGTCACTCACTGATGACTTCATCAACAACCATTAATACTCATACCAAAGGCTTTGAATACAAAGGGTCCTTTGTTGTACTTTCAGTTTGATGCGTTCTCCCTACAGAACTAAAGAAAATGTTCCCACCATTTGGTTATGTTTTTGAACAAGCTGTATATCTGTCAGTGTTGTAAACCAGACAGTCAAGGTCACAGCTCTTAGGACCTATGGGATGCTTTAACACTCTTATCTGTGTGTGTCCACAGTTGACCTGTTTGTCATGTACTCTGTAGTCAAACGGCTGGGGGGCCATGAGAGGGTGAGTAGTCATTCTTTATTACATTTACATTTTAGTCATTTAGCAGACGCTCTTATCCAGAGCGACTTACAGGAGCAATTAGGGTTAAGTGCCTTGCATCAGATTCTTCACCTAGTCGGCTCGGGGATTAGAACCAGCGACCTTTCGGTTACTGGCACAACGCTCTTAACCACTAAGCTACCTGCCGCATCATCCACATATCTTATACAATAGTGGATAGATCGCAAAATCTGAGCCAATTACTTAGAACTGTTTATGAAAAGTTAATTGTCTAAAAAATTATTTAAAACCCTTTACAATCTCTCCTGTAGGTGACGTCCCAGCGTCTGTGGAAGAAAGTGTATAATGAACTAGGAGGATGCCCGGGCAGCACCAGCGCTGCCACCTGCACAAGGAGGCACTATGAAAGGTAAGGCAGGAACACTGCTGGTGCCCCACCTAAAAAAGGCAACCATGTTCATAACTAAAGTGCACAACTATTACCCAGGCTTCAGCCTATTAATCAAAAAGTAATAAAAAGATTATAGTTCTCTAGAATGATGCCGTTAATGTACTTGATGGAAATCCCCGGCAGTTTAGGCTTCTTGTCCTTGGTGTTTCCTTACAAAACTTGTTTTTCTTTCTGGAACTTTTGGCTTTGTGTGTTTCCCTCAGGCTGATTCTTCCTTTCGTGGAGCACATAAACGGAGGTGGTGCAGAACTCAAACTCCCAGCAGCCTCAGGGCCTACCCGGGTTAGGGGGATGAGTGGGAGGAGACCACTGGTGAAGAGGAGAGGAGCAGAGGCCAACCAGGAGAAGACTGTAACCCCTACCCCTCCTCCAGTGAGTGTCTGTCTGCACATACAGTTCATAATTTTTGACTTGCTCAGTACATGTCAGTCATTTGATATTTAATATGCAGTCATCGCTCATTATGTCTTGATCTGAATCTGATGTAAATTAATGTATGAGTGTATTCTATGACGTTATAGAGACTGAACTGAGATAATTCCTCATGTATGGCATCTCTCTCTCACTAGACTATTTCTCAAGACGGTGTGGTGGTAGTGAAGAGAGGCCGTGGTAGACCTCCAGGCAAAAAGAACCAGGTCAAACTCCTAGCCTCCAAGGCCAGTCCAGTAGTCCTGTCTCCCCCAGCTAAACCCAGCCTGGACCTGGGAGCCCAGCCCCCCCTCCAGGCCCCCTCTCTCGAGTCCCTGTCTGTGTTCCAGGGGCTAAACCTGGCCAACCTGCCACTAACCCCAGACCTGTCCCCCATGTCTGCCCCCTTCCTCCCCCTCCTGCCCAAAACTGAGAGGGAGGTCAAGATGGAGAACGGGGATACTCCAGAACCATCACCCACTCTGTCTCCTGCCACTTTCTTGCCTGCTCTCCCCAGGCTCCACACAGGGGGGTCCTTCGGAGGGTTCAGCCCCACTAAAGGCCTCTGTACCCTGGATCTCTTTAGGAGCCGACTGGGCCTCACTAGCCTGGACACCCCTGGTCTAACCCCCCAGGACCATGCCTCCCACCAGCCCTCCAGCCTTTACCTCCAGGCCAAGGCAGGGAGCCCAAATGCCACCCTTCCCAATGGGAACCAGCCCTATCCCCACCCCCAGTCTCACCACCAGTCCCACCACCAGTGCTGGGGGTGCGGGCTGGATGAGGAAGCCCAGAGGAGGGGCAGCAGCACCAGGGAGGGCCATACCAGCAGACCTACCCTGCCCCCTCTCCGGGTCCTCCCCCTGGATCTGGACTGCAGCCTGCAGGTGCGCCAGCTGATGCGTACGCGGCTGGGCTCGGCCCAGCTCCACTCTTTCACCAAGCGGCTGTCGGAGGTCTTAGCCCAGGACCTAAGTAGCAAGCCACATCTGCCCGTCACCCCTCCCCCAGAGCCGGCCCTGCCCCTCAACCTCAGCAAGCGCTCCACCACCAAAAGATCTGCCTTTGATGAAACTGACTCCAGGATATCTTCAGGGGATCAGGATAATGGTGACTCCACACTCCCCTTAGCTAAAAGGCGTAGAGTGGAGTCGTGTGATGAGGCTGAGGACCTGAGCTCACCCAGCAGGGCCAGGGCTTTCCTCCTGTAGCTGCCCCAGCACACCACAACTACACCCCCTGGAGAACCAGGGCAGGACATTTGACTCTGAGCCAGCAATCCAGGTGAAGGTGGAAGAGGACCTGAGGGAGAGCAGCTTGGTGGAGCTTGAGGAAGACTGCTCTGTAAGGACAGAGCAGGTGAAAGTGGAGGAGGGAGAAACTGTAAAGATGGAGGAGGATGGGGAAGAAGAGAAGATGGAGGTTGAAACTGTTAAAATTGAGGATGGTGTACAAGCGCAATCAGGGAAAGATGAAGGAGAAGAGGTGGAGGGGAGGAAACTGGAGTGGATAGAAAAATAGTATAATACCATAAAGATGGGCGATGGCATATCAGAGAGGGTGAAGGGGACTAAGGACTCCTTAGCCCACTCTGCCAGTGGCTCTGGGGGCCAGCAGGTGCCAATGGACCATGAGGAGATGGAATGTGATGTTGAGGCATCTATCAAAGGGCTGCCCAGTCCTATCCTGCCCCCAACACTGGCCCAGGCACAGCCAAGCTGCCTGAACACCTACACACAACCCCAACTGCACATAAGACTTATGACCAACGCTGACAATCACTCCACCACTCTACCTTATGGGAGGATACTCTCAAACATACAATCAAAGACTAATCCTATAAACTCCATAACGACTCACACAACCACACTTTGAAAACACTGCCATTGCCTTTAGATGACACCATTATATTGTTCTGTATAAAACTATGCATCATACAACTTTCGTGCTTCTAACTTTATTACACAAAAATTAAGAGTGCAGAAGTTTTTACAACAATCCACTCATTTCCTGAAAAGGATTGGATAAAAGATAAAATATTTTGCGCTCTAATTTCTAGTCATTCACACAGTCACACAGAACAATAGCTAGGGGTGTATTCATTACCAAATGCAAACAAACGGGACGAAATGGGAAGGGACCTATATGAATTTGTCCAATAGAAACTCTAGTTTTCATTGCAAACTACTTTTCCGTTGCGAAACGTTTTGCTAAAATGTGCACTAATGAATACACCCCAGGAAACAGTGTTTGAGTCCTATATGTACTTCCTGTTTGCCAGTCTCCAACACTGACAGGATTTTCACACCTAAGGTACTTGGTCCCTTTTCTTTCTTTTATGAGGCAGTCATTTACAATATTTATGAATATTTCCTCTGATGCCAATGTTTTGATATTTTAATGTATGTGTCTAGTTTAGAGAAACAATGCTGACACCACTTGAGGTTTTTAGTCCTTGGTGCCTTGATCAGAGTTTGACTCCAGTAATTCTGTCAGACGGTTGGTATATTGTATCTTGTGTATGGACCTGGGGTGTACTCAGATCTGATTTACAGTAGCAGGGGAATTCTATTGACTACAAGAACCAAAGGCCTTTCATAACTCATTCAATGGAGAGAGTACAAGTTTTCAGTTGTGCTATATATATATATATATGATTTTTCTGAATATATATATATATATATATATATATATATATATATATATATATATATATATATATATATATATATATATATATAATATTTCTCAAACCAATATTTTTTCCCTTTTTGATATTCTTATGATATACAGTGAGGGGAAAAAAGTATTTGATCCCCTGCTGATTTTGTACGTTTGCCCACTGACAAAGAAATTATCAGTCTATAATTTTAATGGTAGGTTTATTTGAACAGTGAGAGACAGAATAACAACAAAATAATCCAGAAAAACGCATGTCAAAAATGTTATAAATTGATTTGCATTTTAATGAGGGAAATAAGTATTTGAACCCCTCTCAATCAGAAAGATTTCTGGCTCCCAGGTGTCTTTTATACAGGTAACGAGCTGAGATTAGGAGCACACTCTTAAAGGGAGTGCTCCTAATCTCAGCTTGTTACCTGTCTAAAAGACACCTGTCCACAGAAGCAATCAATCAATCAGATTCCAAACTCTCCACCATGGCCAAGACCAAAGAGCTCTCCAAGGATGTCAGGGACAAGATTGTAGACCTACACAAGGCAGGAATGGGCTACAAGACCATCGCCAAGCAGCTTGGTGAAAAGGTGACAACAGTTGGTGCGATTATTCGCAAATGGAAGAAACACAAAAGAACTGTCCCCTCGGCCTGGGGCTCCATGCAAGATCTCACCTCGTGGAGTTGCAATGATCATGAGAACGGTGAGGAATCAGCCCAGAACTACACGGGAGGATCTTGTTAATGATCTCAAGGAAGCTGGGACCATAGTCACCAAGAAAACAATTGGTAACACACTACGCCGTGAAGGACTGAAATCCTGCAGCGACCGCAAGGTCCCCCTGCTCAAGAAAGCACATATACAGGGCCGTCTGTAGTTTGCCAATAAACATCTGAATGATTCAGAGGAGAACTGGGTGAAAATGTTGTGGTCAGATGAGACCAAAATGGAGCTCTTTGGCATCAACTAAACTCGCCGTGTTTGGAGGAGGAGGAATGCTGCCTATGACCCCAAGAACACCATCCCCACCGTCAAACATGGAGGTGGAAACATTATGCTTTGGGTGTGTTTTTCTGCCAAGGGGACAGGACAACTTCACCGCATCAAAGGGACGATGGACGGGGCCATGTACCGTCAAATCTTGGGTGAGAACCTCCTTCCCTCAGCCAGGGCATTGAAAATGGGCCGTGGATGGGTATTCCAGCATGACAGTGACCCAAAACACACGGCCAAGGCAACAAAGGAGTGGCTCAAGAAGAAGCACTTTAAGGTCCTGGAGTGGCCTAGCCAGGGTCAAATACTTATTTCCCTCATTAAAATGCAAATCAATTTATAACATTTTTGACATGGGTTTTTCTGGATTTTTTTGTTGTTATTCTGTCTCTCACTGTTCAAATAAAATTATATTGAAGAAGGGTCAAATACTTATTTCCCTCATTAAAATGCAAATCAATTTATAACATTTTTGACATGGGTTTTTCTGGATTTTTTTGTTGTTATTCTGTCTCTCACTGTTCAAATAAACCTACCATTAAAATTATAGACTGATCATGTCTTTGTCAGTGGGCAAACGTACAAAATCAGCAGGGGATCAAATACTTTTTTTTTCTGGATTTTTTTGTTGTTATTCTGTCTCTCACTGTTCAAATAAAATTATATTGAAGAAGGGTCAAATACTTATTTCCCTCATTAAAATGCAAATCAATTTATAACATTTTTGACATGGGTTTTTCTGGATTTTTTTGTTGTTATTCTGTCTCTCACTGTTCAAATAATTATATTGAAGAAGGGTCAAATACTTATTTCCCTCATTAAAATGCAAATCAATTTATAACATTTTTGACATGGGTTTTTCTGGATTTTTTTGTTGTTATTCTGTCTCTCACTGTTCAAATAAACCTACCATTAAAATTATAGACTGATCATGTCTTTGTCAGTGGGCAAACGTACAAAATCAGCAGGGGATCAAATACTTTTTTCCTTCACTGTAAGTGTATGTAAACTTCCGACTTCAACTGTATATGGCATCATAGTATTTTCCCTCACTTTCAACAATTGGAGCTATTTGTGGTTCATCCTGTTACTATTGAGTGTCTATCCTCATTGCAGCCTAATGTATTTATTTATGTTTTAAAAAGGCAGCATACCTTTGGTGAAAGGTCCACATGCCTGCCATTGGGCTACACATCATTTTGGTGTGACAAGTTCCTCATCGAGTTGAATAGGGTTTAGGTATTTAGTTAAATTAGTGTTTGTGTAGCTTTTTTATGTTATTTTTTATCATTTACAGTTTAAGATAAAATGTTTACATTCAATAATGCAACAAATATTAAGTTGATTTTGTATCTTTAGTGCTTTGCAGACGGTCAGACTGGTACTGTATTAGAGTTAGTTCACAGTATACCTACTTCTGGAATGGTTCAAATGGGAACAAGAGTCCATCTTCATTCAACTATGGTGGGCTTAAAGAGATTCTCTGCTACTTTTGTATACTTTTTAGCCAGTAGTTCTGAAAGTAGCACACACGAGCCAAAAGTAGTCCCCGGAGATTGCGTACTACGTCACATATGTGCAGATATGTGTGCCACGTCATTGTTCGCTCTCTCTCCATTAATCTCACTTGCTCACTGAGTCGTTGAGCCCGCCCTGCAACCTCATTGGAGAACGCTGGGCAGGCCTCTTGTTAGCTGCCACTCAAATACGAGGGGCTGAAGCTCATTGGCTTGAACTCAAATTGCTTCAAGAAAACGGTCGCTTTCAAACTAGAGATTATGTGGCTAATTGAGGTAAGACAGTAATTCTGCTCATAGATTATGCATGTATGAACTACCCATTGACACATCCAGCCCAAAGCGGGAGGATTACAAAATACTTTTTTAGTCGCCAAAGTACCAGAGCATGTATTTAAACTATTCTTAGAAAGAGAAAGAATAGCACAGAATAGTGTTTTCTTTTCCCCCTTTTATTACTTGAACAACTGCTACAGAGTTAATGTCATGTAGTTATGTCTCTATTTAAACCTGTGTATCAGTTGAGCTCATCTTGTTCGTAGAAGAAATCTGCCTCTGGTATTCCTTTCTCTGTGTATGAGAGTAAGGCCAGTGCCATGCACATCTTGACTCCTGTACTCTGACAATTGATTTATATGGTAATTTCAACCATTTGTTTTAACACTGTATATTTATATTAAAGATGTATCTGTTAAAAGGTGGGGGGTTACAGATTTTTGTATGAGTGTATATACATCTTTTATGGGCGTTTTTTAATTCCAGACACAGATTAAGCCTAATCCTGTACTAAAATGCAGTTTCAATGGAGATTCTCCATTGAGCTTGCATTTTAGTCCAGGACTAGGTTTAATCTGTATCTGGGGAAACCACCCCTAGTGTATGAAAATGTCTGTGTCTCTTTCGCGAGGCAAGTAGAGACCTGCAGTTTCCTAAAATGACTACTAGATGGAGACAAAACACCAGCACTGTCCTATGACAGGCCTGACGATGCATTCTACAGTCCTAGAGGGGAGGAAGGATACTCTACGCTAGCCTACAGAAGTAAGTGCTGAGTTTGCTACAGAGCTAAAAAGATCAGTGCAGATACATTCCATCATTTAACAGCCCAGAGATCTTGAATATATATGAGCTTCAGTGGGCCTTGCACTTGGGCATGTGTCAAAATGCCTAGCTTAGCTATAATTTGAGAAAGTGTTTTGTTAACTGCTAGTTCTACGTGTGTCAGGAATCACAAACCATTTACTGAGACCTTCCAGAGAAATGGATGGTGTGTGTTTGGGGGACAAGTCAATCTTATTAAAAATATTAAATGTACTTTCAGTAGCCTAGTCTTGCTTTAGTGTATTGTTCATCCACCCCTGTGAATTCATTCAATGTCCCACAAGCACACAAATACTTCCGTACTTTTCTATATTAAACACACACTGGATTCTTGTTGATGGAAGCAGCTCCTGTATTCAATGCTCCAGCCAGGCCGGACATTTAGTTAAAACAATCACACCAAAGAGAAAATAAACACATTCCAGAAGCCACCAGAACATTGCTTTGTTATTCTGGTCGCCGCTCAGTGAAGAGGTAACTGGGGTTCAGGTCGGGGCAGGGATGTGTTATCTGTTTAGCCATGTCATGGACTGGGGTCACTTTTTGTCTTTCTTTCTGTGACTGGGATTGCATGCAGAGAGCCTGGCTGGCCTGCATTTTTTGACCTGTTTTTGTAGAGTACTGAAATTCCTGTCATTCAGCTGCTATCGGTGGTCCGATTCTGTTTTCCAACTTAGAAAGCTCTCCATGGGTCCAGGCTTCACTGGTCTGGTATGTGGATTTTATTTTTTCTGCACAGCAAGAGGTTAACCCTTTGGTAGTCATAAATATTTGTTCTGTAAGTCTCGCATCCTTGTCTCAGAGTGAGACCCTCAGACCGCACGTATTTCCTCCACACTTGACCAAGGTTGTGTTGACAAAAGTAAACACTAAATGCTTTGTTAAGTGCGCTAAGAGGTAGTGTGAGATTTACTTGTTAACTCTTACACCTTGAACCCACTTCAGATCAGCACACCTTGCCTCCCTCTAAAAATAGTGTTTCAAATGAACTCACTAAAAGTGTGCCTTTTATCCTTTGATGTTAGTCTTTGTTCATTATGTGGAAAATAAAGCACAGAATAATGGATGTCTCACCAAATGAAGTGTTTTGTTTTTTCTCCAGGGGGTTGAAACAATGGCCTTAAGTGCTTATTTGGTGTGTTTTGTTTTTCACCACATCAACCATCTGTCTGTTCTCCATGGCAGCAGAAAGAGTGTGTGTTTAGGGGGGCCTGTGTCTGAGCAAGACTTCAGTACAACACACAATTGTTTTCCTCTTGGAAACAAACACAGATGCGAGGTTGAGTCAGGGAGAGAATACAGTTGTTTGTGCATGCCTGCCTATGTGTCAGTTGTAGCAGACTGTTCCAAGGATGTGGTCCGCATCACTCATAGACCGAGGAGTTGGCTAAAGCATAAACAAAACAATTTGTATTTGTCACATGCTTCATAAACAACAGGTGTAGACTCAGTGAAATGCTTACTTACTGGCCCTTACCAACAATGCAGAGATAAAGAAATACACAATGAGTAATGATAACTTGGCTATAGACATTGTGTACCAGTACCGAGTCGATGTGCAGGGGTACGAGGTAATTGAGGTAGATATGTACATATAACTAGGAATAAAGTGACTAGGCAACAGGATAGATACACTGCTGCAACTGTTTATGTGATGAGTAAAAAAAAAGTGGGTCTGGGATGATGGTGTTGATGTGAGCAATGACCAGCCTTTCAAAGCATTTCATGGCTACAGATTTGAGTGCTACTGGGCGATAGTCATTTAGACCGGTTACCTTGACGTTCTTGGGCACAGGGATTATGGTGGTCTGCTTGAAACATGTAGGTATTACAGACTGGGTCAGGGAGAGGTTGAAAAGGTCAGTGAAGGCACTAGCCACCTGGTCAGCGCATGCTCTGAGTACGCATCCTGGTAATCTGTCTGAATGTTAACCTGTTTATAGGTTACTCTTACATTGGCTACAGAGAGCGTGATCACACAGTTGCCTGGAACAGCTGGTGCTCTCATGCATGGTTCAGTGTTGCTTGTCTCGACGTGAGCATAGATGGCATTTAGCTAGTCCGGTAGGCTCACGTCACTGGGCAGCTTGTGGCTAGGTTTCCCTTTGTAATCCGTGATAGTTTGCAAGCCCTGCCACATCCGACGAGCGTCAGAGTCGGCGTAGTAGGATCCGATCTTAGACCTGTATTGACTCTTTGGCTATTTGATGGCTCGTCGGTGCTCTTAGCGTGATTTCTTATAAGCGTCCGGATTAGTGTCCCGCTCCTTAAAAGCGGCAACTCTAGCCTTTAGCTCAGTGCGGATGTTGCCTGTAATCCATGGCTTCTGGTTGGGATATATACGTATAGTCACTGTGGGGACGACGTCGTCAATGCACTTATTAATGAAGCCGGGGACCTCAACGCCATCGGATGAATCCTGGAACATATTCCAGTCTGTTCTAACGAAACAGTCCTGTAGTTTAGCATCCGCTTCATTGGACCACTTTCGTATTGAGCACCACCATACTATTTACCAAGAGTTTTCCTCTATATTGGTACTTACTGGTACTTTCTGTTATAGTTTTTGCTTGTAAGCAGGAATCGGGAGGATAGAATTCTGGTTTGCCAAATGGAGGGTGAGGGAGAGCTTTGTATGAGTTTCTGTGTGTGGAGTAAAGGTGATCTAGAGTTTTGTCTCCTCTAGTTGCACAGGTGACATGCTGGTAGAAATTAGATAAAATGGATTTCAGTTTCCCTGCATTAAATCACCGGCCACTAGGAGCGCCGCCTCTGGATGAGCATTTTCTTGTTGCTTATGACCCTATAAAGCTCGTTGAGTGCAGTCTTAGTGCAAGCATCGGTTTGTGGTGGTAAATGGACAGCAGCGAAAAATAGTATGGTCTACACCTTATCATGAGGTATTCTAACTCGGGCGAGCAGAACCTCGAGACTTAATATTAGTGATTGTTATCCAGTGTTCGCCAATAAAACGGAGGGTAGAGGCAGATTATTTATTCACTAACGTAGTTTCGTCAGGGTGCCCACACGCCGGCCTCTTCCTTTTCCGAGTCGGGATTAGGGCCTGGTCCGGGGTGAGCAGTGTGTCCTGCACCGCTGACTCGTTGAAGTAGAACTCTTACGGTTCAGGAGCCCGTAAAACAGCAGCTATCCATTGCAGCGCCATTCTGAGTAGTGCAGTTCTGGGACCAGAGTACTAGAGTGAAGCCTTTTGTCTTTGTCCACCTGCCTTCTCTCCCCTTCACCCCACAGACTTCCTAAAATAGAACCTGATCAATAAATCAATACCACTCTGTTATATAGTCAGAACAAGCTGCTCATTGTGCTCAATCTCCCTCTGTTTCTCCAGCCCAGTTTGAAAGTACACTGAATGACTAAGAAATCATGTTACTTTGTTCAAATATGAGAAATTAATTCTAATTCCTCATTCTAATGCTATGGTATTTTTGTCTACTTCCAGATTAAAGGAACTAGTTTGTGATGTGTAATTCCGTTTGAGCTTGATGTAAAAGCTGCTGAATTCTCCTCCCTTCAGCCCCAACAGAGTAATTTGGCCACTGAAAGACTCCATTAGAAATGAGAGCCTGGTGTCAGAGCCCTGTATGGAGCTACTGGCTCAATCCCCTGCTGCTCCATTTAAGATAGGGTGTGAGCTTTGGGCACTGAAGCCAACACACACACACACACACACACCACGATCCCACCCAAACAAACACACACACACACACCCAATGTATGCATGCCACTGCTGGAGAATCCTGGACATTGGATCCCAGCCAAGTCTTTGCTGGACAGATGTCTTCCCTGAAAACAATCACCATCACCAGTGAAAATAATTGGTACCTTAGCCATCTGCAGGAGACGCTGAGGACCGGATGGATGAGGAGGGTAATGAATGTTAACCCACTTAACGGGCATGGGAGGGGGGCCACTCGGGGCCAAAAACAGATCCTCATTGGATGAGACAGCAAGGAAGGAGGGGTGAGTGTGTGGGGCATGAGCGTGTGTGGTATGAGGGTCATTGATGTGGAGATGGAGCTATTGTTGGATAAAGAGCATAAGAGCATATATAAGTGTAGAAGCGTGTATTGTGTGTGTTGGGGGGGGAATGATTGACACTCATCATCTCTATTTCTACATGATTGGCATGCTGTGATTTGTGTCAGTTAAACTGATGAAGGATTACTGCTCTTCCCCCTCCTGAAAATAACGCGTTATGAAACCTTAAATGTACACGATACATTCTATTACCATGTTATTACCAGTTTAGTCTATGCTGTAATGTAAAGTACCACTATCCATAGCGCTTCCTCTCATGGATGCATTGAAACATGGCCTGTCCCGTGTTGGGTTCTGAGTGACAGGTCCCTGGCCCTGGTAGGGCTGGCAGACGTACACTACATGACCAAAATTATGTGGACACCTGCTCGTCGAACATCTCATTCTAAAAACATGGACATTAATATGGTCCCCCTTTGCTGCTATAACAGCCTCCACTCTTCTGGGAAGGCTTTCCACTAGATGTTGGAACATTGCTGCGGGGACTTGCTTCCATTCAGCCACGAGCATTAGTGAGGTCGGGCACTGATGTTGGGAGATTAGGTCTGGCTCGCAGTTGTTGTTGGAAGCACAGAATCGTCTAGAATGTAATTGTATGTTGTAGCGTTAAGATTTCCCTTCACTGGAACTAAGGGGCCTAGCCCAAACCATGAAAAACAGCCCCAGATCATTATTCCTTCTCCACCTAACTTTACTCTTGGCACTATGCATTCGGGCAGGTAGCGTTCTCCTGGTGTCCGCCAAACCCAGATTCGTCCGTCGGCCTGCCAGATGGTGAAGCGTGCTGCCAATGGCGCCGAGCTTTACACTACTCCAGCCGACGCTTGGCATTGCGCATGGTGATCTTAGCCTGGGAGCACAGCACTGAGGCTGCCCCTGAGGCTCCGTCTAACACTGTCTGGGTAGGAGTTGGGTCAGCTGTAGTCACAGATTCAGGATCAGTTCACCCTCCCCAAAATGTAACTATAACAATAAGGAGAAAAAATAACAAAACTGACCTTAGTGTGGGTAACTTAATCTTACTCTGACAAACTGGCCTGTTGTTGGACTCTACTCAATAATACACTGTAGACCCAGACTGTGCTCTAGGATCTTTATCCCAATTATCAGCCAACAAAACTGTTCTCTCTCTGCCAAATCTGCATACAGTACAGAATACAGACACCCCCCCTGCTAGTCCTCAGGGTTTGGGTTGCTCACTCAGAGGGCTCCAGGGGCACGATGACGCAACCACACAGTGACATGTTTCTCATCCCAGAGACACACACTCCAGACTGGGTTGGATGCTATCAGGGCCTGATTGCTCCTGTTATTTGTTATTAAAACGTTACCACTCTGAGAGTTTCTGCTAGCTACAGCCTTGAGGCCTGGTGGCTTTAGGGTGAATCTCTTTTCCACAGTAGGGCCCAGACAGCAAAAGCACATCTCTGGATAACCAGCCAGAGCCAGACAAAAGCATAAAACAGCCGTTAAATAAAGGGCTGTTTTCATCAAAGAGCAAGTTATGAAGAGGAGTAATGAGAATGTAGTGTAAAAAAATATGACTTTGTCCAGCATTAAATTCCTACCCCAGATTATTGTGTCTAATAATCTAAGCCCCCTCTCGCCTGTTAGTTAGACCCCCATTCCTGTAGGAGGCTATAGCTATTGTTCAGAAATAAATTATTTTACTTGTCATCTCCCTGGTCTTTGTCAGGTGCTGGTTTGACGAATCAGTCCATGTCGTTGCCGGGTCAGATCAGGGTTTAGTGCTGACGGTGATGCTCTATGAGGCGCTAGGACCCAGCATTGTTATTTGAGGAGGGTGAATAACTCGCACTAGGACCACGCAGTTTGTGGGGCTATAGAGCTGCACTGTCTTTGTTCCTCCACTCAGAAGCTCTCCCCCTCTCACTTTCTACTCCGCAGTCTCTCTTCCTCTCTCTCTATACTCTCCTTTACTTCCATTACAGTATTACACTGGTCTGGATGATTGCAGAGACAGCAACATGGCTGTGAATCTCGGCAAGAACAGACTGGCCCTTCTAACAGCCTACCAGGATGTTATCAACGAGACCTCGTCCACCGACTGGTAAGTCAATTGAACATCCCTTATCTATCATGGCTCATCGGTTTTAAGTGTTTTTATTGCAGGGTTTAATCGTCCGCACATCCCCCCATGCAGTGCCGTCCTGGTATTTGTGATAGGCTACGCAGCATCTACCTGGTCTTTTGCAAGAGGAACAGGATGGGGAGTAATGGAGTAAGCCTAAAAAAGAACGTGCAAAAAGCACTGTGGCAAAAATCACAGGGAAATCATAGTTGATACTCTAGGCTACTATGTAACGATTCATGATGCAGGATGATATACTCTTAAATGCATAAAATGTAACGGTTCCATTCCAAAGCTGTCAGATAAAGGGTGTTCAGCCCACAAGGGGATTTTTTTTTTCATACAATAAAATCCAACTTGTTAAAAGTGCTGAAATGTGCAGCTGTTCACAGCAGACCAACTGACACACCGGTCACTGGCTGCTCCTAGTCCAGAAAAGCAGCAGGCAATGTGCGCATTGGTCAAATATTGAGCAAGAAGAAGGGTGATTCATTGTTTGCTCAGAGCGAGTTTTTACTTTGGACCACCGACCACTGTGTTTTTGTCTGTCCCAACCAGTGTACGTAGTGGGGAGCCCCTGAAAAGGTTTGAATATTGAGAGAATTTCCGTACTTTTCCCTTTTGCAATAGCATACCGCTCGTTTTCTCCATTTGAAATCAACATTTGAAATCAACACGGGGGGGAGGAGGAGGATGATATCTTTTCACCTATAAAACCAGCTGGCCTTAACAGAGAGAGTGAGACATTCTGAGAGGCTGCATCCATTGAAGTCCACTGATGATCACTTCTCTCTTTTGAAGATGGATAGGCCTTTGGCTCAACTCTAAGCTAAACAGCTTAAATTATCATATTTTTCCAACTAAAGATAACCAATTGCTATCTTTCAAGAAAACATAAAAAGCTATTTTTAGAGCATGTGTTATCCTTTGGAGTTGATCTCTATAGCCTTATAGGCCTATAGAGTTGATCTGATTGAATGATTGAATCATCTACAACATCACTATTTTAATGTTTATCTCTCTTTATTTATAAAAGATGCCATAAGCCAAGAAACAATATACATTTTTTATCAGTCTGTCACCATTGTTTTGTTTATTTTTTAATACTGATGTAGCCTTTTGATGATGCTTAAATGGCAGAATCTGCATGTCTTGACTGGGCCTCAGTAGTTCCACAGTCTACCACCAGCCTGTTGGATTGCCCATGCCCTGTAGAGCCCCACTAACCCCCATTTCAGCCTGTTGGATTGCCCATGCCCTGTAGAGCCCCACTAACCCCCATTTCAGCCTGTTGGATTGTCCATGCCCTGTAGAGCCCCACTAACCCCCATTTCAGCCTGTTGGATTGCCCATGCCCTGTAGAGCCCCACTAACCCCCATTTCAGCCTGTTGGATTGCCCATGCCCTGTAGAGCCCCACTAACCCCCATTTCAGCCTGTGTCCACTTGGAACAGGTTCACGAAAGCCCACAAAATGGATGCAAAGTGTGATTTTCCTGTACATAGAACGACATATCCTAAATTAAGATTTTATGAAGATACAGCTTGTAGGTGTGATGATGAAGACGTAATACCATGTCGTTTTATTATAATCGTGTTGTAAACATTATATTGTTATATGATAGAAGGCTAACCTAGTCTTTTGAGAGGAGGCATCCCCACTCAACCTGCCTGTAAGCCAGTAGCCACACTACTAGAGAAATTCACAACTATAGTTGAATATCATCCCCTGCTTATTGTTCAAGTGGGTTGCACCCACATAATTGCCAAAGGTTAATATTTCCTTTGGCTGTGTTTATATGTTGCAAGGGCCCATTTTATTTGCTTATTTATCTGATTATAGCAAAGAATAGCCTGATAATGCAAAGGGCCTTAGGCTTGCCCCCATTACTCGCACTTGAACTGGGCTGAACAAAGACAGGGCTTTCAACATCTCTGACCCTAAACAACCTCAATCTTCCCCCCTCTTTCCATGTCCATATAATACCTCATCATCATCTATAACAACATGGCTGCCTTGCCCCCCTGACACACAAGTGCACATGCATGCACGCACTTACACACACGCCCTGGCACATTTTTTAATTTGCAGTTGAATCATGTAGCATACGCTCTTATCCAGAGCGACTTACAGTAGTGAGTGCATACATTTTCATACTTCTTCGTACTGGTCCCCTGTGGTGCCATGCTCTACCAACTGAGCCACAGGGGACCCACACACCCCAACACACACACACACATGCACGTACACATGCACACACCGTAAATGTATCATACCCCCTGAACAATATGAGCCCTCTTCATGGGCCCTCAACGCCTCTGACACACAGGTGTCTTTCCCCTAATAGCAGTAAGTAGTGGATTCATTGTGGGCTTTCTGTTCACATAACTGACCTCCCCTCTTCACTGAGCACCACTGTCCTTGTCTGTCCCTTTGTTCTTCAGCTGGGAGGAGAGTGGAGTAATTCTACCCTACACACATACACACGTGCTGTACACAACACACACACACAGCTTTGTTTTCATGAATTTTCTGGACTTTTTGGGGAGTAAAAATGTATTCCCATTCAAAATCCTATTTTCCCTAACCCCTAAACCTAACCCTTAACCTAACTTTAAGCCTAACCATAACCCCTACACCTAACCCTAACCCTTAACCTAACCTTACCCCAAACCCTAAACCTAACCCTTAAGCCTAAATTAGCATTTTAACAAATTCAGGACATGAAAAAGTCCAGACTTTTCAAAAATGTTCTTGTTTTCATACCTTGTCAGGACATTCTGATGACATGTCAGGACATTGCGGTCCTGATAAGGTAGGAAAATATGTACACACACACACGCTCGCACACACACACACACACACACACGAGGTGATGGAGGCGGATGAATGGCACGACAATGGGCCTCAGGATCTCGTCATCGTCACGGTACCTCTGTGCATTCAAATTGCCATTGATAAAATGCAATTGTGTTCGTTG